>NC_140172.1:139718995-139805684 GCF_963971535.1 Notolepis coatsorum
CGTTGGCCTTGGCTCATTTCATGTGAAGAACGTGTAAAAGAACACATTGAGTGCACACTGTGCCCCCCCCCTCACACACACCCTTCCTCTACACATCTCTATTACAGTAGTGAGAAGAAGTTAGTGATGTAAGTGGTTAGAAAGTTTAAGAAAAAGAAATCCACTGATAGTAATACTATTGACATGTCAACTATAAAAGAAGTCTTTGACTGTGTCCTCAAACCATTCACTTATATATGTAACAAATCCTTTAACTGGTATTTTTCCTGATGAAATGAAAATGGCCAAGGTGCAGGTTCAAGTGGTGACATACATACTATATCAAATTATAGACCTATATCTGATTTGATATTTTGATTTGATATTTTTTATTTTCGTGTCTTACATACAGATGTATGCCCAGCCCATATGGGCTTACAAGACACATAACAATAAGTATATAATAATATACTTTACCAATTACTTAACAAATGACATAGACCAAGATGGCCATAAAAAAAGAAAAATACAAGAAAATACAATAAAACGTAATATAACACAAGCTGTACTCAATGTAAATAAACAGAAAAACAGAAAAACAAGGTGAATTCAAATACAATTATATAGGATACAGTGTGTTTTGTCTCAGGTGCCATGCCTTCTCCAAAAATCCTCCAAAACCGAAGATGTCCTCCACAAAAAAACAACTCAACATACAGCTCTCAGACTGCCAAAACAAATCTGGGTTTGCAATTTGAATTTTTTCAAATAAAGCCCTCCTCAAAGTGGTGTACAAAGGGCAATAAAAAACAAAATGATATTCATCCTCCACCACTCCCATTGCTACCTCAATTTTCAAAGATACTCAAAAACATTTTTGTAATAGACTTGATGGCTTTATTGAAAAATATGGATTATTGAGTGACCATCAATATGGTTTTAGGAGCAATAGATCAACATCCTTAGCAGTGATAGATTTTGTGGAAAATATATCAACAGCAATCAATGAAAAACAACCCTTAATAGGTATATTTATTGACTTACGTAAAGCATTTGAAACAATTGATCTTTCCCTGCTTTTACAAAAAATGGAATGGTATGGAATAAGAGGTGTCACTCATCATTGGTTAAGAAGTTATTTAAATAATAGGTTTCAATATGTAAACAATATGTAAACAACAAAAAGTTTCACTGTGTTCCTTCACTGTCTTCCTCCACCTTGTTTCATTTATATTATTCAAGATAAACACGATTTATTCCATCCATGTCTTTATTATTATAATGGTTTCTTTTTTACAGACATCACATTTTATCACAGATTGTATTGCACTTGTATTGGTAAATGTGATCTATCATAGGTAAATGGCAAATATGAACCATATATGTTGTTTAGATGGCTTAGTTGTAATTGAGATAAAGTTAACATCTGTTAAGTATTTTTTACATTCATTCTTATGGCTTCATTGTTATTCCCAATAATGTTGTGGGTCCAGCAATCCTGCGAACACTGGGTGGGTGAGTCACAAAAACATGAACACCACACAAGGGTTAAAGGAGAACACCACACAAGGGTTAAAGGAGAACGCCACACAAGGGTTAAAGGAGAACACCACACAAGGGTTAAAGGAGAACACCACACAAGGGTTAAAGGAGAACACCACACAAGGGTTAAAGGAGAACACCACACAAGGGTTAAAGGAGAACATCACACAAGGGTTAAAGGAGAACGCCACACAAGGGTTAAAGGAGAACACCACACAAGGGTTAAAGGCGAACACCACACAAGGGTTAGGAGAACACCACACAAGGGTTAAAGGAGAACACCACACAAGGGTTAAAGGAGAACACCACACAAGGGTTAAAGGAGAACACCACACAAGGGCTAAAGGAGAACACCACACAAGGGCTAAAGGAGAACACACAAGGGTTAAAGGAGAACACCACACAAGGGCTAAAGGAGAACACCACACAAGGGCTAAAGGAGAACACCACACAAGGGTTAAAGGAGAACACCACACAAGGGTTAAAGGAGAACACCACACAAGGGTTAAAGGAGAATACCACACAAGGGTTAAGGAGAACGCCACACAAGGGCTAAAGGAGAACACCACACAAGGGTTAAAGGAGAACACCACACAAGGGTTAAAGGAGAACACCACACAAGGGTTAAAGGAGAACACCACACAAGGGTTAAAGGAGAACACCACACAAGGGTTAAAGGAGAACACCACACAAGGGTTAAGGAGAACACCACACAAGGGTTAAAGGAGAACACCACACAAGGGTTAAAGGAGAACACCACACAAGGGTTAAAGGAGAACACCACACAAGGGTTAAAGGAGAACACCACACAAGGGTTAAAGGAGAACACCACACAAGGGTTAAAGGAGAACACCACACAAGGGTTAAAGGAGAACACCACACAAGGGTTAAAGGAGAACACCACACAAGGGTTAAAGGAGAACACCACACAAGGGTTAAAGGAGAACACCACACAAGGGTTAAAGGAGAACACCACACAAGGGCTAAAGGAGAACACCACACAAGGGTTAAAGGAGAACACCACACAAGGGTTAAAGGAGAACACCACACAAGGGTTAAAGGAGAACACCACACAAGGGTTAAAGGAGAACACCACACAAGGGTTAAAGGAGAACACCACACAAGGGTTAAAGGAGAACACCACACAAGGGTTAAAGGAGAACACCACACAAGGGTTAAAGGAGAACACCACAAGGGTTAAAGGAGAACACCACACAAGGGTTAAAGGAGAACACCACACAAGGGTTAAAGGAGAACTCCACACAAGGGTTAAAGGAGAACGCCACACAAGGGTTAAAGGAGAATACCACACAAGGGTTAAGGAGAACGCCACACAAGAGTTAAAGGAGAACACCACACACGGGCTAAAGGAGAACACCACACAAGGGTTAAAGGAGAACACCACACAAGGGCTAAAGGAGAACACCACACAATGGTTAAAGGAGAACACACAAGAGTTAAAGGAGAACACCACACAAGGGTTAAGGAGAACACCACACAAGGGTTAAAGGAGAACACACAAGAGTTAAAGGAGAACACCACACAAGGGTTAAAGGAGAACACCACACAAGGGTTAAAGGAGAACACCACACAAGGGTTAAAGGAGAACACCACACAAGGGTTAAAGGAGAACACCACACAAGGGCTAAAGGAGAACACCACACAATGGTTAAAGGAGAACACACAAGAGTTAAAGGAGAACACCACACAAGGGTTAAAGGAGAACACCACACAAGGGTTAAAGGAGAATACCACACAAGGGTTAAGGAGAACACCACACAAGGGCTAAAGGAGAACACCACACAAGGGTTAAAGGAGAATACCACACAAGGGTTAAAGGAGAACACCACACAAGGGCTAAAGGAGAACACCACACAAGGGTTAAAGGAGAACACCACACAAGGGTTAAAGGAGAACACCACACAAGGGTTAAAGGAGAACACCACACAAGGGTTAAAGGAGAACACCACACAAGGGTTAACCACTTATGCATCTGGTACAATTTGCATAAAACGTCTGACGATTGCATACCCAAAGTAATTTGCGATGTATTCTTGAACCACACACACATGCATGAGTCTGGTCTCTTTTGAACATTCTGACAAACATTCTGAACCTTCCTCCACAAAAGGAATAATCACTCTGAGTACTAATGTAATAGAGTTACAGAGGTTTGAACACACTGAAATAAAAGTTTTGTTTACTCATGTCTTTGTTTACTTGTTGCCAGATGCCTGTTTTTGAGTTGCAGCTGAGAAGTAGGAGCTGGAAAACATAACGGTTCCATAACCTGAAGTCCAAAGTTGATAACAATCCCACGAAAAATGAGTGTATTACAGATGTTTTTGTAATGTTCGTATCGTAATAATTTATTTTTAATTTTTTTACCTTTGTTCTTTTTTTTTTTTTTTTTTCAATGATTTAATGAGTTGAGGCCCCGTATATAGGCCCATCTGGGTCTCTTGCCTCTACTCAGCACCTTTATATACTTCCTGTCATGGTCAATGTTTTTTTTTACTGTTTTGTTGAAATGGTGCGAAATAAAAAAAAAAAAAAAAAGTAATAAGCCATCCAAAATGGCTGGCCGCTCAATTAATTTGGACGGGCGAGTGAGGAATTCTCAAAACAAACAACTTCCCCGTCTTCTTCTGTCCCTTTACCGTAGGAATCAGCCCTCGTCTCGTGTAAGGTACTGTTAGCTCCGGAATTTCATTGGCTGCGAAAACGGTCAATCATTTTCACTGTCAGAGGTGACTGGTCCGTTCAGGGCTAGCCGAAACCAGACGCGCTCACTTGAAACTGTATAGTGCACATAACATGTTGAAGGTCTCTATAGTGTATATAGTGTATAGTGCACCTAACCTGTTGAAGGTCTCTATAGTGTATATAGTGTATAGTGCACCTAACCTGTTGAAGGTCTCTATAGTGTATATAGTGTATAGTGCACCTAACCTGTTGAAGGTCTCTATAGTGTATATAGTGTATAGTGCACCTAACCTGTTGAAGGTCTCTATAGTGTATATAGTGTATAGTGCACCTAACCTGTTGAAGGTCTCTATAGTGTATATAGTGTATAGTGCACCTAACCTGTTGAATGTCTCTATAGTGTATATACTGTATAGTGCACCTAACCTACACAACAACAACCATCAAACGCACATAGCACACACATCCACACGCACACACTCACTTTAAACAAACACACTGTAGCACCCACTCCCCACACTTTATAGCACACACTCACTTTAAACAAACACACTGTAGCACCCACTCCCCACACTTTATATTTATTAATGAAGGATTGCACTACAACTCGTACACCTTACTGTAAATTGTACCTAAATTGTACCTCATCCCATTTCTGCTTTGCACTATATAGTATTGTACATTAGTACACTGCATAGTATTGTATATTATATGGTAACTCAGTTACGTCTATTCTGCATCGAACATTGTACATATGTCTATACTGAACACTGTGACCTCATTTTCTACTTCTAATTTACATGCTATACTATGTTATTTGATACTATCTTGTCTAGCACAGTCTCTGGAGCGTAACAGTAAGAAGCATTTTGTATGAAAGTATTCTGTACTTCTGTAGGACAACTATTAAAGAAACTTGAAACTTGAAACTTGAAACCTGTTGAAGGTCTCTATAGTGTATAATACTGTATAGTGCGCCTAACCTGTTGAAGGTCTCTATAGTGTATATATACTGTATAGTGCACCTAACCTGTTGAAGGTCTCTATAGTGTATACTGTATAGTGCACCTAACCTGTTGAAGGTCTCTATAGTGTATATACTGTATAGTGCGCCTAACCTGTTGAAGGTCTCTATAATGTATTGTGACGAATCTGGTGGGGACCAGACTCACCACGGTTCAAATACAAACTAATTCAAAAGGTCCACACAAGCAAATCCAAAAACAAATCCAGTTTGATAAGCAAGAGAATGGTCATAGACAGTCCGGTGGTCAAAAACACAAAACAGAAAAAAGGATTGTTCAATACTCAGGGTAGTCGTCCGGTCCAGGGTCAGTACACAAGGGGCAATCTCAGCCAGTCCAGGGTCCAGTACACAAAGAAGTTCAGAACACCTACTCGCTTTCTCCTCACCTCTCACTACCTCTCACCATCACAACTCTGAATACTCAATCTTTCTCTCTCTCAATAACACAACTCCAACTCCTACTCCGCTCAACTCACTCCTCTCTAACCTATCGTGTTAATGTAGTGTGTGGGACTGGGGTGTGTGCACGTGAGATGTGGCTGGACTAATGATGTGCAGGTGTGTTCTATCAGTACTAATCGCAGCTACCTAATTGACTCTACTCCTTCCGTGACGGTCGTATCTCCCATCCTTCACATATCCAAAGGAGGGGGGAAGGAGATCTGTGCTGTATAGTGCACCTAATCTGCTGGGGTTCTCAAGTTAAGTTGTACCTTTCTCCTTGGGTAAACTCGTCCTCTCCGTCCTGACTGATCTGGGAGCAATGGGCGGCCACACAGAGCGGCGCCAGCACCTCGGTCAAGGGCAGCCGGCAGGAAACCTTGCATGCGTGTGTTTTATGGTGTGGGAGGAAACCAGAGTACTACCTGGAGGAAACCCACACAAACACGAGGGGAGAACGAACACGCAACCACCTCCACACAGAGTGGCCCCCCTGCTGTGACCTGAACTCAGGATGTCCTCGCTGTGGAGCAACAGAGCTGTGTCACCATGCCTTGTCATGCGGGGTGAGGGGGGGGGGGGGGGGGGGGGGGGCTTTATTTGGTTGTTTGTTTGATGTGTGTTTTAATTATGGTAAATGGCTGCTTTTTTTTTTTTTTTTTTTTAATATATAGCGCTTTTATCCAAGGCGCTTTACAATTTTTGTTACTCACATTTTTACCCATTCACTCACACATTCACTCACACATTCACACACCGATGGCGGAGGCGACCATGCAAGGAGCCAACCTGCTCATCGGGAGCAATTAGGGGGTTAAGTGTCTTGCTCAAGGACACATCGACACGCTGCCCCAGGAGGAGCGGGAATCGAACCGGGAACCTCCAGATTGCCAGACGAATGCTCTACCTCTCGAGCCACTGTAGCGCCTAATTATTTCCCTTATACCTCAGTGATGTATGTATCGTCTGTCTCTTTTCTATTTTATTCGTGTCCCCTTTTCCCTGTTATCCTTCGAGGAGACCGCTTGTCCTCTCGCCAGGCCATCGTTGTAAATAAGAATTTGTTCTTAATTGACCTGCCTGGTTAAATAAAGGTTAAATCTCCATACCTACAAACCCAAATGTACAAGACAGTGTACAGGAAGTCCTTCATTCCAACAGCCATCAGACTATACAATGCATCACTGTGCCTCACTGCATCACTGAGCACAGAGTGACCGTTACCATCTTCCTGGTAGTTTTGAAACAGCACTGTGCAATATTACACCTACTGTAGACCTCAGTATATTTTTACTGTATTTATTTACTGTATATTTTATTCCATTTGTATTCTATTTTATTCTACTCTTATCTTAGGCAATTTGATTTGATTTGTTTTGCTATTCTTATTCGTGACCTGTTCTGTCTAAATGTTTAAATGTTTAAATGTTGAGCGATTTGCATGTGTCAAATTTCCCTCGGGATAATAAAAGCATTTCTATTCTATTCTATTCTATTCTATTCTATTCTATTCTATTCTATTCTATTCTATTGTAGTCGAGTCACTAAATCTCGAGTCCGAGTCGAGTCTCGAGTCCCCAGTGTTCAAGTCCGAGTCCAAGTCCGAGTCACCAAAGAAAAGCCTGAGTCGAGTCCCCATTGCCCTAGTCTGAGTCTGAGTCCAAGTCATCAAGGTTGAGTCCACTCCACTCTGGCAGTCAGAGAGCTGACATACAAATAAAAAAAGGTCTATTAAACATAAATGACACAGCGGTCACCGTTTCAAAGGGAGTTTATTTACTTTGTGACACAATAGCCAAACAAATGCACTAGCCATATCTTATGCCAAATTATTAGGGCCTATTACAATTTTATTTAATTTGTTAAATAACTATTCATCAATTATCTAGTCAGATAATTGATAATTGCTTGTTGACGTGTTGTTTTGTTTCCTTGTCCATCCGTTGGTTGTTTTTATTTTCTGTTTATTCTATACTTTAGCACTTTTCTTTGTTTTTAGCTATGTGAAGCACTTGACAAGTGTCATGTCTAAATGTGCACTATAAATAAATGTGATTGATTGATTGATTGATTGATTGAGAGTCCTCGTCTGCACCTTCCGAGTCCGAATGCAGTCAATGCTCGAGTCCAAGTCCCAGTCATCAGTGCTCAAAGTCCAAGTGGAGTCACGGGTCGGCCCTGACAATCAGCCCAGGGCCCGGACTCGAGCAGCTACCACACTGGTACAAGAAGTCGTGTTTTCTTTGTTTGTTTCTCCCTCTCCTCCTTTCCTACTCCCATTGTCCTGCCGGGGACAGAGGCAGCGTTGGTCTCTCTCTCTCTCTCTCTCTCTCTCTCTCTCTCTCTCTCTCTCTCTCTCTCTCTCTCTCTCTCTCTCTCTCTCTCTCTCTCTCTCTCTCTCTCTCTCTCTCTCTGACATTCCAATTCCAGCCTGAGAGATTGGAGTTTATCAGGTCTCTCTTCCATGAAAACAGGATCTGGAGGTGCCACCCGGGTCAGCGGTTCCTGTCTCCGCCGCTCTGGACCTAGAAACAAAACAAAAACAAAGCAGGTTGTGGTGATACGCGGCGTCCAGTCGGCTGCGGACCGGTCGTGGCCTGGGGGGGGGGGGGGGGGGGGGGCGTGTGCTCGGTTTGAAGTGGCCTCGAGAGCCGGGCCGGGTTGGGCTGCTTCCGGTAACCAGCCGTGAGACACCGCAGAACCAGGAAGTGTTTTGACAGCAGCGCCTATATCTCCCCTCTACCCCATGGCCTTGTTTAACCCTTTCACTGCCACACGACAGAAGGTTAACCCTTTACTATCACACTACCGACGGGGCCACCAGCGGCTCATCAGAGGCATTTTTGTGATTGGTTCATGGAATTAATTGCGTAATTTTCGTCATAAATGTCAGAGCATAACCACGCCCCAATTCAAACCCAATATCAGGAATGTTTACAAAAACCTAAATGACAATATTTCTTTACTATCGGTAGTGTGATAGTAAAGGGTTAACCTTCTGTCGTGTGGCAGTGAAAGGGTTAACCTGCTGTTGTGTGGCAGAGAAAGGGTTAACCTTCTGTGTATTGTTGCAGTGAAAGGGTTAACCGTTTGGTAGTGTGGCAGTGAAAGGTTTAAATTAAACAAACTTCGCACCACAGTTAGGACAGCCGAAACACGACCAATCTTTCGCCGTCGACTAGAAACGCACTTCTTCGGTCAATATCTGAAATTACATTTTCTTTTTAAACGAACCTTCTTACTGTCTTCTACTATCATGCACTCTTCCACTAAATAATCTTCCTTGCCTATATTACTACCTACTATGTATTTACTGCTATACACTCAAGACTCCAGCACCCAAGTTTCAGCACTGTTTGATGCACATTGTTACTCCGCTGAAAGAGTTTTACCCTTCCTGCTGACTTGTCGTACAGAACTTGTCACTTTGGTTAAAAGAAGGAAGGGTCATCACGTCAGAATACCAAGGAAACTATAGAATACGGAAGGGTCATCACATCAGAATACCAAGAAAACTATAAAAGAAGGAAGGTTCATCATGTCAGAATACCAAGGAAACTATAAAAGAAGGAAGGTTCATCATGTCAGAATACCAAGGAAACTATAAAAGAAGGAAGGGTCATCATGTCAGAATACCAAATGTTTTTTAATTTTTTTTATTTATCTATACCTCCTGGAGTAAGTGTTCTATGTGTTTTAGCATTTTCCATTTACTTACATGGAATGGTTAGCATTAGCTTTGCTATGCTACACTACACTTGTAGTAGACCCTCATCTTTCTCATATTTTTATATTCAGAGTAAATTATATTATTTAAGGTGTTTATTTTTCTCATATTGTTATATTCAGAGTTAATTATATTCTTTGCACTGTTTATTTTTTACACTTCTATTATTGTTTATCATATTTTTCTCATATATTTCTCATATTTTTCATATATATTGCCTATATTTATGTCTTTCTACTATTACCCTGCCCGTACCTGTACCTCCCCTCCCCCCTCCCCATGCTGTGACGCTTGAATTTCCCAAAGGGGCTCAATAAAGAAATATCTTATCTTATCTTATCTTATCTTATCTTATCTTATCTTATCTTATCTTATCTTACTTCAGAGCTACATATAAACTCTGTGATACTACAGATTTGGATGGCGTTCCCCAGGCTGCTAGTTAGCTTAAACACAGTAGCTTTCAAACCATGTCAGGCTAATTTTAATTCTCAATCCTGCTCAAATCAATGCATTGTTTTCCCACGTGGGAGAGACGACTGCTAGTGTTGTGATGTCATCACAGACAGCACCGAGTGGGCGGGGCCACCAGAGATCCCAGACGCGTCTATTCGAAACCCAAACGGTGCATGCTTCCGCATTCGCGTTTTGCGCTCTGATTGGCCACTGATGTTTCTGGTCGCACCAATCGTGTGACGGCAAGTTTTTTCGCCGGTTAAGCTTTCGAAGTTGGTTAAGGTTAAAGTTTGTCTTAGACCAGGGCGATAGAACGCCCGCCCTGATTCCAAACTCTAACCTTAACCAACTTCGAAAGAGTCGCCTAAGCTGAACCAGTGATAAACTAGGCGTTAGGTAGTTTGCTGCTGGTCGAGGCGGAAATGGGCGCGTTACGCGATTGGGCGCACATGTCACATGACCAGAAACGAATAAAAAATCGCGATTTACCCGGTGGCTACAACAACACATAGTGACTACATTCATCATTGTTTACAATGAACGGAAATCGTGATTTTTTATTAGTTTGTCATTACAAACCAATTACATAATCCAACATATGTGTAAAGGCACAACATATTCCAGTTAACGGTATATTTTTTTAATGATTCGTTACGGCGCAATCAATACGTCCATGCGTTCGGGACCTCCGTGTTTTGGGGGTATTCATCAGAAAAATCGGAACCGGGATTCGGCTCTGTAGGATAATAATAGTATTCAAATAGGAATAGAGTCAAATGACTTGCTCACTCAGAGGGTCCAGATAATTGTAGGATAATAATAGTATTCAAATAGGAATAGAGTCAAATGACTTGCTCACTCAGAGGGTCCAGATAATAAGGTTTATTACCCAGATCAAATCAAATCATTACAACAATAGAGAATATGGCTGGAGATCTTACCTAAACAGACCAGCTCCGTCAGTCAGGTAAAAAGATCCTGCTCCCCAGTCGGGGAAGCAGTTAAGTACCAGGTGAACAATGGGGGGGGGGTGGGGGAAGGGGAGGGGAGGAAGGGGGCGTGGTTCATACATCATATATTCCACAGTTGGGTCCTTTTCTCTTTTATAATGTGGCTGGGACAAGTATTCTCAGATGTATGACTGGAATAGGTAAGGTCAGCATAACATGAGATAATAAATGAGATAAAATAGGTAAGGTCAGCATAACATGAGATAATAAATGAGATAAAATAGTAAAATTATAAACTTGTTGTGACCTATTTTGGTCATAGGGTCAATAAATGAAAAGAAATATAAAATAGTAAACACATGAGATACACAATTTAAAGGAATGAATAATTGAGATAATTTGGTGAAATATAAAATAACCAATTAAAGAATGAAAGTAAATATAAAATGAATTAATAAATGAGATAGAATATGGTGAAATATAAAATAAACAAAGTAAATATAAAATGAATGTAATATAAAATACACAATTAAAGATAAAATGAGTTATTATTTGAATGTCAGTATTTATACAATGTGGGTTAAGATCTATGTGTATTTTTAGGGTTGTGAATATCGTCCCTTTTACTTTTTACTTGATGGCAACACCTTTTACTTTAGTATATACACTGTCATCTGGCTATGACCATCAGGTCAATGGTAAAATATAAAAGCATTAAAAAGGTTGGCAAACAGATATAAACGTGAATGAAAGAAATGAAAAGAAATATAAAATGAATTAAAATAGTAAACAATGAGATAAAATGGTAAAATATACATCATTTAAAGGTTGGATAAAGAAATATAAAATGAATTAGAATAGTAAACAATGAGATAAAACGGTAAAAACATGAATGGAATAGGACTTAATGCAAATATGACCATCAGCTCAGTGAATGACACAATTTACAGGAATGTTAAAGAGAAATATAAAATGAATTAAAATAGTAAACATTAGAGGTTCTGCATTGTGGATTCTAGTGCGTATCTGTGGAAGTATGGTGCGAGGGGGTTGGTGGGTTCGTTTTGCGTTTCTTCTCTCATGGTCGTGGCGATCATCATGGTTATCGGGGGGGTTTGGCTTGTGCAGAGTACTTTTGTGATGTATCCAACTCCGAATTTTATAGTATGCACACACACTACTAGGATAACAAATATTATTACTGCATACATAATGTACCGAACTACCACTGCTCCTATTGTACCAAGTTTCTCGTCATCCAATCGGACATGGTATACGTTGGGGGGATGTGTGCGGCTCTGGAGATGTTGTGCAGGTGTTCAATGATGCTTGGTATAGTCATGTTGTCGTTTGCAGGTATGTAGACACAGCATTCTTGACCGATTAGTTTACATGTTCCTCCAGTACTAGATAGCAGGAAGTCCAGTGCTGCTCTGTTCTGCAATGTCATCAATCTGATTGATGTCAGTTCGTTGCTGACGAGTGACAGTCCTTCAGCATCTGTGTTGGCTAAGTCTTCTATCAGTGTGGATAGGTCTGCGATTTGATCTAGGGCTGACATCACACCATAGGAGGGGATTAGTGCTCTGAAAAAGTTGCATGTCTTGCAGGCCCGGTCATGTGTGTGGAAGTGATTTGCGTGGCGTGTCTTTCTAGTCAGTGGGTGTTGTGGTAGGGTCGGTGTCACTCTCATGGCTGGCACTAAATATCCTAATGCACATGTGCCTTTCCATCCGGGTGGAAGGGACGGGTAAGCTTGTGCGCCACATATCCAGTAGGTCCCAGGCGGTGCTGGTGTTGTCGTTCGTTGGGTGGTGGGGGTTTCTTTGGTTGTGGGTTTCAGTGGTGTCTTTACAGGGTGGATGTTGTCCCAGGGTGGTGTTAATCTTTGTTGGCGGATGGGGTAGATATTGTCTCTGGTCCGGGGGGATATCGTTCTTCGTTTGCGGGTCGCCTGGGGCACTTCACAATGTTCCAACACCCCGACATTCTTTCCCCAACCCTTTTGAGATACACATTCTGTAAACTTCACTGGGGTAATAGAAACTGGTATTCCATTTGTATCATGACTTTGTCGAATCTTCATGTTTGATTTTGTGCAGCTTTCAGCTGTCCCTGTGGACTTGTTTAGAGAGGCTTTGTGGCATTCTGTTAGTGGGAGGCCCATTAACGGAAAACCATCTTCGGTAGAATGGGGTATTAAGCCGCATACATAGCAATTTGATTGGTTAGCAAAATGTGCGACTGCTTGGCTTAGCTTTAAATATAGGTTGTTGCGGTGACTGTTAACATATCTTTTGGTGCATTCAACTGCTTTCCCCTTACCGCCCTTAAACCCATTGGTCCATGATTGAGGTTCGTCCAGTGTCGCCCACACAATGCATCCCGCTATGCCACATGCGATGATTAAGCAGTTCCAGTTGGTGGTCATTTTTCCTATTGTTATTGGTCTCATGGTAGATGTGCCCTTTTGCAGTGGGATGCGTGGATCCAGGATGCTTTTCCGTCGCACTTTACTGCCGTGTCCGTTACTAGCAGCACCTGAAATGGACCAGACCATCTGGGGTTTAGTTTACTTTTACTTTTGAACACCATTATATATACATAGTCACCTGGGTTCAATCCATGACATGGTGTTGTTGGTGGTTGTGGTTGTGCCTGCCTCACTAAGGGGTGGAGTCTCTTCATCTGGGCACACAAAGCTTTGTAATAGTTAATAGCAATTTCGTCTGCTAGCAATAACTGGACTTGTGATAACGGGGGAAGCATTGTGGTTGGTGTCGACATTGGACGTCCAAATAATATCTCGTGAGGTGACAATCCTGTTCCTCTGTTTGGCATTGATCTCATTTGCATTAATACTAAGGGGAGGGCGTCGGGCCATTTAAGGCCTGTCTCTGTACATGTCTTAGCTAGACGGTTCTTGATGGTTGAGTTTTGTCTTTCTACCGCACCTGCACTTTCAGGGTGGTAGGGTGTGTGCAGGTGTATTTTCATGCCTAATGCGGTAGATAAGTTGTTTATCAGTTGTGCCGTAAAGTGCGTACCTCTGTCTGAATTTATGGAGTGTGGACACCCGAATCTTGGAATTATTTCTCTGACTAATACCTTAGCTACTGCTTGAGCGTCGTTGCGTCTGCATGGGAAGACTTCGACCCATTTAGAGAACATATCTACTAAGACTAGCGTGTACTGGTATCCCATGCTTTTTTCTAATTGGATGAAATCCATTTGGATGTTAACAAATGGTCCCCAAGGTGGTGGGTGGGCGCCACGTCTAGTCTTTATAGCTTTACCTATATTGTGTTGATTGCATACAACACATCTTGAGCAGTATTGGTGAGCTAAACTGGTGATGCCTGGCGCGTGCCACTGTGAAGTGATACTGCCCACCATTGCGAATTTTGACACGTGGCTAAGTCCATGTGCTAATCTTACTAACAGGGGAAGGAGTTGTTTTGGAGCTACAACTCTACCGTCAGCATGTTTCCACATGCCGTCTGGCATTTTGGAACAACCTGCTGACGTCCATACTGGCCACTCAGATGTCGCCTCTGCCTGTAATGAAACGACATTATCAAAAGTGGGAGTATTATCATTGGCGATTGTGATAGCCATTTGTTTTACCAACAGGGAAGGGACGGTCGCTGCCCTTTTGGCACAGTGATCCGCTCTGGCGTTTCCCTTTGCAACCAGAGAAGGAGAAGAAGAATGTGCAACACATTTTACAACAGCCAATAGCTTAGGAAGTAAACACGCCTCTAGTAGGTTAGTGACTAATACAGCATGTTTGATGGGAATGCCTGATGTCTTAATGAACCCTCTGTGTTTCCATATTAATCCCACATTGTGCACTACATTGAACGCATAACTTGAGTCGGTGAAAATTGAAGCAGACTTACCCCTGGCCAACACGCACGCTCTCGTCAAAGCGAAGATCTCCGCTGCCTGTGCTGAACAATTATTAGGTAGTTTTGCACTTTCAATCATCACATGGTCATCAACAACAGCGTATCCAGCATTCAAATCACATCCATTAGTGTGTCTTGACGCGCTACCGTCAACATAATATACTAGATCACTGTTAACTAGTGGTGTTTGTTGTAAGTCGGCTCTGGGTGAGGTGACAGCTGAGATTGTATCAATACAGTTATGAGACATTTCGTTATCCTCATATAGGGGAACAAAATTAGCTGGGTTTATTGGCGGTGCACGTTTTATGGTCAAGTTTGGGTTTGCCAATAGGATCGCTGTGTATGTAGTGTGTCTGGATGCTGATAAGTGTTGTGTAGCTGCGTTTTGTAAAATAATACACACAGAATGTGGGACGTAGACTGTTACTGGATGTTCTAGAGTAATGTTGGCGCTTCTCGATACGCAGAACGCGGCTGCAGCAACTGACCGTAGACACGGAGCATACCCCAAGGCTACACTATCAAGTCTTTGTGAATAGTATGCTATTGGTCTCATCTTGTCGCAATTTCTCTGGGCTAGGATCCCTGTCGCATAGCCTTCTCTTTCTGCGGCAAAAAGTGAGAATTCCATACTGTAGTCTGGCATGCCAAGGCCGGGCGCTGTGGTTAAAGCTTCTTTCATTGCTTGGAACGCAAGTTGTAGTGTCGGAGTCCATGCGATCTGTTTGGGTTGGTCAGATAACGTTAGTGCACGAAGAGGCTGGTCTAGTGCGGCGTAGTTGAACACGTGTTGGCGACAAAAATTAGCTGCTCCCAAAAATGATAGCATTTCTGTCTTTGATTTTGGATTGGGGCAGTTTTGCAGAGCTTGTACTCGGGTGTGGGATATTACCCGTTTCGAACCGTCGAGTGTGTGTCCCAGGTATTTTACTCTGGTTTTGCAAAACTGTAGTTTTGGCAATGACGCTTTGTGTCCTTTGTTTGCAAGGGCAGTCAATAGTATGACAGAGTCTGTGTGGCATGCTGCTTCACTTGGGGATGACAACAATAGGTCATCTATGAACATTAACAGTGTACTTCCGCCGGGGAACTGTATATCTTTTAGGTCGTGGTGCAAAGCTTGACTATACAATGTTCCTGATTCTGTGTATCCTTGTGGTGCTCTTGTCCACGTCAGTTGTTTACCATTAAATTCGAAAGCGAAAAGATATTGTGAGTCGGCATGGATTGGGAAACTAAAATATGCACTGGATAAATCCACTACTGTGTAATGTGTTGTTGTTGTGGGGATTAATGCCATTACTGTAGATGAATCAGAAACCAATGGGGTGATGGGGATCACGCATTGATTTATGGCTCTCAAGTCTTGTATAAATCGCCAATCACGTTTGTTAGCCTTTATAATGGGACAAATTGGTGTGTTGCAAGGACTTTCGCAGTGTTTTAAAATGCCTTGTGATAGCAGTGATTCTATTACTGGTGTTATTCCATCGATGGCTTCCTGTTTCAGCGGATACTGCTCAAGTTTGGGAGGGGTACAATCTGGTTTCAGTGTGACTCTGTGGGGGACTGCAGATGTCATTAGCCCGACTTCAGTGGAGTGTGACGCCCACAGTTTATGGGGTACCTTAGACAATGAAGTTTCAGGAAGGAAAACAGCGTGTGGGGGCTCTGGTATGCATATCAATGGCCCTTCAATCATGAATGGGGGTATGGCTATTATGTATCCATCTTTCAATCTAGTTAAATTCCACCCATTTTTCATCTTAACAGTGTGGGAGGTAGCCGTTCTTTTGTCTGTCTGTAGTCTTATCATCATGGGGGACAAGTCCTGTTCTCCTTCCGCCGTGTCGAATGCGATTGATATGTGTGGGGTATAATCAGAGTCATGAATTGCCACTCTTTGAACTTCTGATAAGATTACTGTGGCTGCAATGCCCTCATGGGAGATGTATATTTCTGAGAATGCTGGAAACAGTGTGGTCTTACCAATGGATGATTTTACCTTTTCTATATATACTTTTGGTACGTCTGTATCCCATTTGGACGCTGTTACGTGGTGTTCGGCCAGGAACTTCATCTGTAAACACCTCGCGTTCACTCCTGTGTCGGCTTCTGTTATTTCTTTCAATGCTGTGGAAACAAACTCATTGATAGGATCATTATTTAATTTCCATCTGTATTCTATCACATTTCCCACTCGTTGTGACATCATCTGTTGCATTTCAATTCTTTCTCCCTTCTCTGGTAGCTGTAAAAAGACTCCATCTTGTGAGCAGTAAATGTTAGCGTTCATTTTACAAAGCAAATCTCGTCCACAAAGGTTAACTGCTGCTTTAGATGTTAATAACAAAGAGTGTTCAGTTGAAAAAGAATCGCTAGTTGATTCTATTTTAACTGGTATAGACAAAGGTATTGTCTGTGGGATACCGCTTATCCCGACTGTTAATACAGACTGTCCAGACAATGGTAATGACATTGTGCTCTCATCAATTGATGATTGTGTGGCTCCGGTGTCTATCATGAAAGTAACTTCTTTGTTATTTATCATTAAGTTAATTTTGGGTTCCTCTTCGGGATTTGCTGTTAATATTTGCATAACATTCTCCAGACAGATTTTTTTTTCCTGTTGGCACCTCTATGCGACATTCGTCGCCTCGTCTCCTTTGAACGGATCCGCCATAGTGTAATCTGCATATGGTGGGGCGCTAGGATGGGGTTTGTGGGGCCTGCGTGAGTCTCTTTGCATATATTCCCCTTTGTTCCCATTGTTTCTATTCTCCTTTGGACAATAGAACGCCACATGGCCCTTTTGTTGGCAAATATGACATGTTACATGGGGACACTCCTGTATTCGGTGTCCTGGTTGATTGCAGTGGTAACATGTTTGTACCCCGTTCCTCTGTGGAGGCCTGTTTCGCGTGTTCCCACCCCCACCCCTTTGGTTGTTTCCCTGGGGGTAATAATTTCTAGCTGGATAGCAGTGTATTGTTTCCTCTTCTACCACCTCTGGTCGAGATACAAAGACTCCGATGTCTTTGATGACACGTTTCTTGTCGTGATGCTGTCGTTCTATATTGATGGCTGCGTTCTTAACGTTTGTAATAGGAGAGCTCTCCCAATCTAACTGGACGGCTTTCAAATGTTTTCCAACGTGTGGTAGGAGGCCGTTAACGAAATAGGATACCTGGATTGCGAATCCCTCATCTGCCGTTAATCCGCTGTTCGCGGCCCAAGCCGCTTTGAATTTACTGTAAAACGCATCGACTGTTTCAGACTCGTTTTGAACGCAAGCTGTGATATTTGACATGCATGCATTTCGCCTTGCCAAACCTTGTACCGCGGCTGTTATCGCAGTAATACACTGTTCTCTAGTGTTGTTTTCACTCCAGGCATCACTGCTTGGAATAGCCATTTGCGTTGAGACGCTGTGATATTTATTTCCTAGACATCCCAACATTAGCTGTTTCATGTCCCTAGGGGTCGGGCTATAGCAATGGCATATTAAATCCAATTGTTCGATAAAACCCATTGGGTCTCTGTCGGGTTTGGGAAATTGTTCAACGAGTCCTTTTAATTCTGTCGGTGACCATGGTCGGTAAACTGTAGCGTTTACATTTTCGCCTAGTGGGACAATCCTCATAGGATATGTGCTGGTCGGTTTCTCGGATCTAGTGACCATTTGTGATGGTTCCGGAGGCGTTTTAACCTTTTCTATTTTATTCGCTGGTGGTGACGGCGGTTGCACTGTTGGTGAACTGTCCTGTGTTCTAGCAGGTCTATTGTTCTTTGATGGTCCTGCTTCTACATTTTCTCTTTCGTCTGGGTTCCTATCTAAAACCACATGTGCGTCTCTGTTAAACGTCACTCTTGTGGATATGTCATCGTCTGAATCGTCTTCTACCACGCTTGCGGTCAGGCTTGGATATAGGCCTTTAACATTTTTTATATTGGGCCTTGTGTTACTTTCTCTGTCTTTTCCGTTGTCAAGCGTTTTAGTTTGAGACTGCGTTATAATACTTTTTTCCGCCTCTTCTTTTAAACGTGTCATATTTCTCAAATCAATTTCACATTGCCACAGAACCAATGCATGTTCGATACGACTTTGTTTTCTCACGGTAAACGATCTGGCACGTTCACGGAAACTTTCGCGTACGCCTCTAAGTTTCCCGTTATGAAAACACCCTAGGACTGGCCAGTTGTTTTTTGTCCATTTTGACCACAATCCCAAATATTTTACAGCTATAGGTCCATATTTTGTTAGCATGAAGTCGCACGGAGAGTTGCCGGTAACGTCATTTTTGCTTAGTGAACGCCCCATGATACCAGCTATATGCCCCGCGTTGCCCTCGATGTAACGTCCCTGATATGATCAGACTGGTAAACAGTGAGGAGGAAAGAGAGAGAGAGAGATAGACAGACAGAGATAGACAGACAAAAAACTAGAACAAATGCCCTATTTTTAGTTATAACTAAATAATTGTATATAAGGTGGAGACCAGACACTCAATCTTATATATTTGGTATCTTAATTATAACTTATTTTATATACTTGGTATCTTAATTATAGCTTATTAACTGTAGCAATCTATATTGTTCTAGAGAACCAATTTAGGTATTCATTCAAGTCAAAGTTAATTTGTCAGGTCTGATTCTAAGATATATGTATTTCAGTTGTATACTGCTATACCTAATTTAGATGTTGAATCCTTATACATATTATTCCAATTACTTTATGTATCGTTATCACTATGTAATTTATAGCGCCGTTATCATTACCTATCGTGAAACCGGAAGTGGAACCAAAACTACAATTCCCAACCGGAAATCACTACCGGAAATCACTTTCCTGGCTTCCTTGTATAACGTTAACTCGTCTCTCAATGCTTTGCGATATCAGCCGGTTCGTTCTTAACTCAATAAACACCTCAGCGGGTTATAATACTGTGCACATACAAACAAGACTCAAACAGACAAACAAACGAAAATACATAAAAGTTAACGTGTGTATATACCTGGTCTGTATTGGATCGCTTGTTCGTTTAGTCGGCCAGCACTCTGCTGCGACAAGGCATTTATACCCTTGATCTATCTATACATCGTCTTTTAAAACATAACGACCGAATCCTGAACTTCGAAATTTAATAGCGATATATTAGATTATATATACCTTTTAATCATAGTCTCGGTCCCTTCAACCTGCGATTAATGTCCCGTTAAATGTACATTTACGTACTGTCGAGGCACCGCCGGTTTCCTTCCCGCTCTCTGTATGATTACTTGATTAATTCAATCCAAATATATCGTTTTCAGGAATGGAAGAGGTTGTGAGCTTAGTTTAAGGTTGTATCTATGAATATATATCGTTACTCTGTTAAATCTAATTAGATTATAACAGCTTCTCGGTCCTAACGTCCCGCCTCTTTGCCACAAGAATCATAAAATAGTTTCTAAGAGAGTAGCGTTTTCCAATGATATCACTCTAATAAGCTCACGTATCTTCTTTTGTTGCCTATATTTCAGCCTGAATTAGACTTGGGTTAGCAATCCGACAACCTTACTGTGTGCCTTAGCTTTTGGTCGGCTCCGACTCGACCAGGAATAGCACTTCAACCTATAGCAAATCCTACCAGAACCTCCTGATATAGGACCGGAGTACACGCGTTTCCCCCGTAACGAATCCCAATACAGCCCAGATATTCAATACACGTTATTCTATTGTCCAGCCATAGTCTCGAATATTAAAACACACAGTAAATGCTCACCTTGTGTAGAGAGAAGTGGGGATCACACCAATGTGTTCCAGATACCGGCCGGCCTAAACTAATCCTTTTCTCTCTACACCTGAGAACAGATCAGTCTGCACAAAATTCGAAATTCGCGACGCCAAATTGTAGGATAATAATAGTATTCAAATAGGAATAGAGTCAAATGACTTGCTCACTCAGAGGGTCCAGATAATTGTAGGATAATAATAGTATTCAAATAGGAATAGAGTCAAATGACTTGCTCACTCAGAGGGTCCAGATAATAAGGTTTATTACCCAGATCAAATCAAATCATTACAACAATAGAGAATATGGCTGGAGATCTTACCTAAACAGACCAGCTCCGTCAGTCAGGTAAAAAGATCCTGCTCCCCAGTCGGGGAAGCAGTTAAGTACCAGGTGAACAATGGGGGGGGTGGGGGAAGGGGAGGGGAGGAAGGGGGCGTGGTTCATACATCATATATTCCACAGCTCCCATCAGTCGGGCAAGAACTGCGGGTTTTCAGCCTCTCTCCTCTCTCCTGGAGCTTAAGGGGGAGCCGCGCTCGGCCAATCAGAGAAACGCGGACGCGCATGTTGGTTGCCTAAAGTGTTCACGCATCCCAGACAGCACAGAGTGGGCGGGGCCACCAGCGGCTCATCAGAGGCATTTTTGTGATTGGTTCATGGAATTAATTGCGTAATTTTCGTCATAAATGTCAGAGCATAACCACGCCCCAATTCAAACCCAATATCAGGAATGTTTACAAAAACCTAAATGACAATATTTCTTTACCCTTTGTAGATGCTTACTAATAGTGCACACATAATAGTGCATCTTCTGGCCCTCTCAGACCCACTGCTCTCCGAGCTCCTGGGGGGTCGTCAAAGAGAAGCAGGCTATTCTCTGTCCTCGCTCCACAATGGTGGAACGGACTTCCCACCATAGTCCAATTTTCTGCTGTCGACTAAAAACACACTTCTTCAATCAATCTCTGAAATGAAGAAAGAAAGAAAAAATAACCTACTTTCTTTTACTAGTATGCACTGTGCCACTAAGGAATCTTCAAAGTTCAACACTGTTTGATGAACAATCTTACTTACTGCGAGAGTTGTACCCTTCCTGCTGACTTGTTGAACTTTTACACAACCTGTAAGTTGCTTTGGATAAAAGTGACTACATGTGAACACAAGACCAGGCCCGGACTGGCCATCGGGAGCACCGGGAGTTTTCCCGGTGGCCTGGCCGCGTGTACCTGTTCCGCAACAGTAAGTGACTTCCGGGGTAGGCCTGATTGGCCCGACAGGCACGTGACGCGGCAAACTCAGGACGCGCAACGAGGCTGCTGAGAGCTGTCGCGCGGAAATAGGCTGTCTATTGCCATTCTCTAACACAAACTCTAACCTTAACCAGCTCCTTAACAGCGCCTAAACTTAACCGTTCTGAATGAATGAATGAATGAAAACTTTATTTAACAGATTGCAGAATGGGTACAATACAGTACGGCTCAATACATACAATTGTTAAGGGGATGCAGACCTGAGAAAGACGTTTGTCTTGTTTCCATCAGGGTCCCCCATTTTCAATTCATATAGACATATATGACATACATGACATACAGATAGTCAGTACTGCTACATCTATACATTTATGACATACCAGATTTGCAAATACAGTACTTTTTGTGATACAGAAGGAGTCAAGAAAAGGGAGTATATACATTTGACGTAGAAACTGTACATTGGAGGAGGTTGGGTGGGGGGGGTTGGGTACATTGGGATATTGACAACCATACTGGGTAATTTACATTGGAGGTGGTTGGGGGGGGGGGGGGGGGGGGGCACACTGTATAAACAAGTAACACTGTACATTGAGGGGGGGGGGGGAGACACTGTACAAACAAACACAATTGTACATTGAACTATTGACAAAACCATACTAGGTAAATGACTGTACATTGGAGGGGGTTGGGTTAGGATATTTACAGGGGCCAGTGTTGAATTGCAGTCTCCCGTAGGTGTCCCTTGAGAGAGGTTTTGAAAGTGGGTAGTGATCCACATTCCTTTACAGCTGTGGGTAGGGCGTTCCACATTGATGTGGCATAATTGCGAAACGTGTTTAGTCCCTTATTTGAGCCGAATCTGGGTTTAACATGATTTGTGGAGCTCCCTCTGGTGTTGTGATCGTGGTATTCACTGACCTTTGGGAAGTATTTTGACATGTACATGGGTACCTTGGTCGTGTAGTGTATCTTGTAGACCAGGCCCATTGCAAGTTGTTGTACTCTGTCGTCTACTCTAAGCCATCCTAGGTTGTCAAAGTGGGCAGGGGTGAGGTGGGTTCTAGGAGTAAGGTCAAGCAGTAGTCTGACCAGTTTGTTTTGAGATGTTTGTAATTTTGTTTTTAGCGCCTTTGAGGTGCTTTGGTACCATGAGGTGCAAGCATAGTCGTAGTACCCCTGAATGAGTGCTCCTGCCAGAGTCTTCAGGGTGTTCTTGTTTACCAGAGAGGAGATCCGGTACAAGAATCGTTCTAACCTTAACCAACTCCGAAACAATGCCTAACCTTAACCTTAACCTTAACCATGCCTAACCTTAACCATAGAAAGAATATTGCCATTCTCTAAGACAAACTCTAACCTTAACCAGCTCCTTAACAGCGCCTAAACTTAACCGTTCTAACCTTAACCAACTCCGAAACAATGCCTAACCTTAACCTTAACCTTAACCATGCCTAACCTTAACCATAGAAAGAATATTGCCATTCTCTAAGACAAACTCTAACCTTAACCAGCTCCTTAACAGCGCCTAAACTTAACCGTTCTAACCTTAACCAACTCCGAAACAATGCCTAACCTTAACCTTAACCTTAACCATGCCTAACCTTAACCGGCGAAAGAATACACGTTAAAAAAAAAATCACGTTAAAAAAAAAAGATTTGATGGGATTCGAACTCACCAACAACGGAGCGCAGGAGAGCAGGACCGCTGCTCTGCCAGGTGAGCTATAGCGCCGAATGAGAGTCATGGCGTATTTGGACGGTTACGTAATTCCGTAAGCTCTGCCGCTCGGCTCCGCGGAGCGTGCCGCGCGGCAGAGAAAGTTGCGCGTCACGTGCCTGTCGGGGCCAATCAGGCCTACCCCGGAAGTCACTTACTGTTGCGGAACAGTTACACGCGGCCTGGCCTGCACAGATTAAAAAAAATTAAATTATATATATTTTTTTATTATAATTTTTTATTTTATTTTTGCCAGGCCATTGTTTCTAGTTGTGGCGGCGGCACAGCGCGATAGTTTTTAGATAACCTAGGTGGGTGGGGAACAACCAGGATTTCACTGTCTGCGACAGAGTTGGAGAACTATCTGACTCTCTCTCCCTCACGCGGACACACACACACACACAATGGAGCCGTGCTGCCACTTGTGATTGGAGGAGGCAGGACCAGGCGATACAACTGATTGACAGCGGAGGCGGCGAATGCAATGGCAGATGGCACACTCCCACTTTTCTGAAAGGAGTTGTTAAATCTGACATTACAAAAAACAATATGTTTATGATTGGGGCTGAAGTTGAATAAACAATTAATTTTATGAAAGAGAAAGTCAAAATAATTCCAAGATAATTCAAAGATTACACACCTTTGCCACAGTGGCTACAAACATAATCACTGCAAAGTTATCAAAAAAATAAGAATCTGATCAGACACAAGGGTTAAGTTGTTGTTCCCTTTCTAATTTCCTCAAAAACATCTAGTCTAGTTAATGTGATTATTTGACAATTGATGCTTTTTGTTGGAAATTTCAGTCAGTGAGCTCATACTTTGAGCTAATTTTATAGTTAAAATGATTGAGAATGATATTATTTGACAATTGATGCTTTTTGTTGGAAATTTCAGTCAGTGAGCTCATACTTTGAGCTAATTTTATAGTTAAAATGATTGAGACAACGCAATCTTCTGTCTACGTTGTGCATGCATGCGTGTGCTCACCACACGCGATACATGTGTCACTATTCTGGCAGTGGCTACTGTTATTATAGTATTGTAATGAAAGGTCTGTTATTTAATGTTTGTGTAAAGGGCTATTTTAACTGTTGATGGGTAGTGCATCAGTAAAGTGAATATGGTATTGTGCTCTTGCTCTGTTTGAATAGGTGGAGAGAGTGGTTAACTGTATTATAATAGTATGTTAATGTTATAGTATAGTTATGCTATAGTTGTGCTCTTGCTTTTTTCTTTTTGAAGGTGGATAGAGTACCATTGCTAGTGCCACAACAGTTTTATTTGAGGTTCATAACATTACATTGTACTAAGCAATTGTTGGCTCATTAGTTTGTGATTCACATGCACTAAAATGCACCAGAATGCAGGGAATTAAGTCTTTGTAACTCAAATTTCCGGATGGGGGACCCCCAGACCCCCCGCTTAAAAAGTGGCCTGATTGGGGCTATATTTCGCGCTATATCTCCCGGTATGAATTATTTCCCCAGTCCGGCCCTGCACAAGACCCTAAATTAGGGGAGGCCGGGGTTGGTTGGCACACTTTTGGCTCTCTGCCATATTACAGCAATCATTTACGTCAGAATATTCTAACTGGCAGCAAATGAAAGCTTAATTAAAATGAATGATTAAAGTAATGTTGTGCACTTGTCCCAACCAGCCCCAGGACACATTATTAGGTTGTTTGGCACAATGCTAAAATTCTATATTTACAAAATAATGAATCAACCAATACAAACAATTCGAACATTTAATTCAAACAAGAATGAGAAAACATTTAACATCAATAAAATATATATAATTTTTTGTTGAAAAACCTATGATGTTCGGAGACTTCTGTAAGAATTGCATTTTTCTTGCCGATTGGATGGTGAGCACTTCTGTTCTGCTGTGAATTTGCTCAGAAACCCCCCACTTATGGTCAATAAACTCAGGACGGCTACACATCTTCTGAACGCCCCAGGTCTCTAGTTTGTGGTCGTAAAGCTTCACAAGGCTGTGTGCAATTCCCTCGAAGCACAGGCGGAAACAAGCGGCTTTCTTGCTACTGGTTTATTTGAAGGCTTCGGTTTCTCTGAATTCACAGTGAAAACCTGTTGGGAATAATCTTCAGTCTTCAGGGTTTTCCTTTTAATCGCTGCATCAATTAACCGTCTGTAGTGTGGTAATGAAAGGGTTAACCATCTGTAGTGTGGTAATGAAAGGGTTAACCTTCTGTAGTGTGGTAGTGAAAGGTTAACCGTCTGTAGTGTGGTAGTGAAAGGGTTAACGTAAGGTTATGTATATAACCAAGTTCTATGAATACTGGTGACGCTCAGCGTCATCTGCACTAACCTCACTTCGTGCACAGCACTGAATAAAAATCCACAATGTACCTTTACATACCAGCATCCGTCTGGCCACACCCCTATCCGTTACCTTCATAAGCAGGTGTGTGGTCACCTACTCGCCTCCTTCCCAAACTTTCACCACAAGGCGAGGTCAAGGGCCGCAGTGGCGTCCCGACGCTGAGCGTCACCAGTATTCATAGAACTTGGTTATATACATAACCTTACGTTCTATATCATACTGGCTGCCGCTCAGCGTCATCTGCACTACAGGAGCTGAGCGGGAGCCTGAAGCTCGACAAATGTACCCCGCTGAGGCCCCCCACAACCATCAGACCGGAGAGGACCGAGCCCCCCAACCCTCCCTAATGGAGGATACCCTCCCTATTGGAGGACGGGAGGGAGACGGATCCGACCGTGTGAAGAGAAACTCGAGCAACTCAACGCACAGGGTGAGCAGACCGTGGCTTGACCCCACGATTACGCACACGCACACGCACAACCCGCATACCACCAGGGAACAAACGGAAGGAACAAACCTCGTTACTGCCCCCAAAAATCACGGGGTCAAGAGCAAACTCAACCCCGTGGCAAGGCCGTAGCAGCGGAGCGCGAAGGAAGACCCAGACCCACTGAAGGGACTGATCCCCCGGAAAAAGGGGACCTGGAGAGGTCAATGATGCCAAAGCATCAAGACCTCACCAGGCGGTCACTTAGTGACACCGCCCCCCACATCGCCAGCGTATTTGGACAGGGCCCCTCCAAGAGCGGGCCCTTCCCCCCACTAGTACGCCGCCTGGCACACTGACCCTGCAACACAGGCAGTCAGTATGGCCGTAACTTGAAGCACTCAAAGGCTATACTACAGCGGAAGCAGGCAGCGCACCGGGGAGACGACCCCAGAGGGGTCGATCCCTTAAACCAGGCAGCAGGCGTTTGACCCGAGCCTGGAGCACTGCGGACGAGACAGGCGCCAAAGGGGTCAACTGAAAACAGCACCCCGGCGGAAGGGGCGTATGCTGGCATTGTTGCGCACCATGACAAAGCCTCCACCAAAAAACCCCGACCCAGAGGGGTCGAGGCAGAGAAGGCTGACACGATTGGCAGACGTCATGAACGTGCAGGGGCACACTCAACCGGGTAACCCGGGAGTTGACTCCGCTCCAACACACCAGGGTATCAACCACCCTCTTGGTACCACATGCGGTGGTTGTTCCTATAACCCCTCAAGAAAAAACTCCAAAACACACCTGCGGGTATACACTGGCTATACCGCAGTACAAGTGTTTCAGTTTTCAAAAAGGGGTTATTCCAGGCCTACGGGTCGACGAAACACAACTTCGGACCAGGCCCGGTGGCCCGGGAAGCACACAGGGATGCCAGAGGAGGTCCAGAAGACCACCCCAACAGCCCCCTCTTCGCCATGCGTGAGAGAGGAGCGAAAAGAAAGGAGAACCAGCCCCTTCATGATAGTGCCAGGTACAACATGTACCCAACAAAGGGTCTCCATAACGCCCAACCCTGTGACACCCATTTTTCCCTCAGGGTACCAGAACAGCAGATCTGCGTCCCCGGCGGACAACGGGTTAACTGACCTGGACCAGCGTGACCAGAACCAGTCCCGTGCCCTAACCACGCCGACATCCCCACTCCAAGAGAGGGGGTAGGTACGCGTGTCGATCTAAAACATGAAAAGAGGGCGCCACCCAGACGGTTCCATTTGTACCGCGCTCAGTGGCCCACCCCAAGTGCGTGAGACCCCTCTACCTATGTTTTGATCTATTCCGTTAACATCCCCCAGATATGAACGAGAATTCGTCGAGACCTAGTAACAGGTGCTCGGAAGAGAAAACCTCCATCCCAGTTGCCCTATAAAAACGCCGTTTTAATAACGAGCAACCAAGGCGTACCAGCCTCATGCGTGATTCTTATCAGAAACACCCCGAGCCAGCACTATGTACGCGTCGAGACCCAAACACATCAATGGATAGTCTAACAAGACACCAGACATTGTTCCTCCAAGTCGCCTGGGAGAACGACAAGGAGCCGTCGTGCTTCATGTTCTTTCCTCTTTTTATTAAAAAAGAAAGAAACACAGACTGACATGAATCCCACGTGACACAGCTGAGGGTAATTTTCTTTTTTCATTTTTACATCCCGCCACCCTCGCCACAGGGAGGAGACGGGAATCCCCAGAGAGAGACTTCCCACGCGAGCTGTATAGATTGAAAAGAAATATTGCAACATTGAGCTATGTAACACTTGGGTTAGGGCTCTCCGAGGAGGAGGCACTGAACCAATACACACTCAATAATCGAATTGAATCGAAAACACACACAATAGAGCAGAACTCCTTTTTGAAGTTCTACTCACCTTGACAATCTGAGGAGGAGGCTCTGAAACTCTGAGGAGGCTCCCTCACTGGGAAGGAAAGTCCGAACTCACAGAAGGCACTTCTCCCCGAGGAGGAGCTTCGTGAGGAGGAGCTCTGACAACTCCCTGAAACAGATCCATAACATGGAACCTGAACAACTCACGGAAGTCTTACCAATAGAGACGTGCTCAGTGACGTACTCTATGGCGGGGGAATTTCCGCGGTGCACACGCCCAATTTTTCAGGGCGTGGGACCAGGAAACTCCCTCCCCCCCTCCCCCCTACCCTGTAACGTGCCGAACAGCAACGTGACAGGAACCCTGAAGGACAGGGTGTTTTAACCCCTGACCAATCAGAAAAGGGGAAGAAAGGATTACCAGTTCACCCCTTTATGACCCCTCACCCCTGATACGATATAATGACAAAGTAGAGCATGACCCAGTCATAGCATGCTACATGAAGCATCTAACAGCTTCACATAGCTCATGTGCTAACCTGCTATCTGAGTTTTACTAAGGAAAAATCACAGAACAGAGAGGGCCCCTTTAAAACCCCCGGTCCAGACTGACACATGTGCTTCTGTGGGCCAAACCTAACCCAGTTGTAGATCACAACGACACACACAACCCTTCATCACAACAAAAAATGGCTAAGTACACTCTTACTACAGAGGAACGCCGTTTTTCATAACGAGAGAAGACACAAGTCCTCGATTATGTATTGGCCACAGACCTTGCTAAGCACACATGATAAGTGACCAAACAACCTTTTCTTTAGGAAAAAATAGTTTCTCAAGCGGAAGCACAACCCCAGCAACTTTAAGCTGAGGGTTACATCGTATCCCCACAAACACAGTGACACAATATATTGTAAACAAACATGTCTGAGAGGAGGGGGGGAAGCCCCAGGGAAACCGGGGGGGTCACCCCTCCTATCTTACCCTTGATACGACCAAGTTGAACAGGTACCCCTGTTAATATGTGAACATGCTGTTCATTGTCATCACAGGCTGAGAAAAAGATTCATTCCTCAATCACATGTCACTAAGCATAGCTTCACAGGTTAACTAACCCTCTTAGTTGTGAGTTCACCCACGTTACAAACGTTACATGAACACACATGTTCTCATCACAACTAACCAGTTAATTTTTACACATGTAAAAAACAACGCCGATTTACTATGGAGAGAGAAGCTATACCAGTGACAAGACAATTCACACACAACACACGTCGTATCCTCAATGTATTGCAGCAACACATGTTTTGGAAACATTGTTATTACAAAACATTTAGAAGGGAAGAAAAGAAGAAGTGTTTAAAGTCCGGTCAGGACTCCTACCTTCACCCTGAGCGCAGGCCGAGAGGACTGCAACACTGGTCAACAGGACACAGAGTCGAACCCAGCATATCCTGCGTTGGTAACGAGGGTATGTCCGCTACGCCACCCAGCCGCCGTTCTCCATGTTGACGAAGTCCTTGCTGGCATGGCACCCGGGTGTAGGGTCGACTAACATCCTCTGTCAAAGATGATGTCGTAGTCAGAGTGTTTAAGGCATGTTATAGTCACAGTAACGATCAACAGTGTAGCATTAAGCTAACAGCCGGTCTCGACTGATAGCAGCAAGCTAACGTTTCCTAGCCTAGTGAACACAACGAGCTAGCGCCACAGCTAACAGCTGACTGGCTAACAGTAGGCCACAAACTAGCACGCAAGCTAAGCAGCTATCACCTGAACTGTACACAACGACATAACAAGCCACACTCCAGACAGGCCGCTGTCTAAGTCCCTCCCCATCCTAAGAGGGAAGAGAAAAAGAAATGTCAAACACAGTTTTCAACTGTGATTTACCAGACATACAGCGGAGCAGGCACAATTCTCATCCGGGCTGCAGCCGACTTGAGCATGGAACTCCCGATAACGAAGATCCATGCCCACTTTTCCTCGTGCCTTAGGGTGTACTTTCACATTCACATGAAAGATGGGGCCTGCACGGGACAGAGAAGCATCCGCTTGTCCAGAGAATCCTGGGTTCAACCAGGTCTCGGTCGCGGCCCACTAGGTTGACCATCATGGGCGTCAGACCAAGATCCTCTGTCCGCCGCTTAAGAAGCCGAGCAGAGGACCCCAATCCGTGGCCGGCTTTCGTAAAATTGTCAGCTAACCCCCATAGCGCTAACAGACAACTAGCGCTCGCAAGCAAAACAGTACTCACCCAACATGGAAGCAAACCGGTTTCTCACAACAGCCGGTGCCTCCCACAGTCCAGCTGTATGACCGGAGGGTCAATACCCATCCAGCCGCAGCAAGGAGGACTGCAGTTGGGGAGTATATCAGCGGCGCAAGCCCCTAATACGAAAAAGCCGGTGGAGGTCAGAATGATCATCATCTTCCAGACACTCCAGTGACGAAGACAATATCGCCGTATTTTCGTGAAAAATAGTGAGAGAGAAAATAAAGATATGATGTCAACATATCTTCCCGTCTTCTGATTTCCTCTCAACTTTCTTCAGCTTAACAACCTCGTCAAGTGGGGTATACAACAGGCACTTCCTTGTGGTGAAAGTGAAGAAGGAGGCGAGTAGGTGACCACACACCTGCTTATGAAGGTAGCGGATAGGGGTGTGGCCAGACGGATGCTGGTATGTAAAGGTACATTGTGGATTTTTATTCAGTGCTGTGCACGAAGTGAGGTTAGTGCAGATGACGCTGAGCGGCAGCCAGTATGATATAGAACCTTATGTAGTGTGGTAGTGAAAGGTTAACCATCTGTAGTGTGGTAGTGAAAGGGTTAACCTTATGTAGTGTGGTAGTGAAAAGGGTTAATTGTCTGTAGTGTGGTAGTGAAAGGGTTAACCTCCTGTAGTGTGATTGTGAAAGGGTTAACCATTTGTCATGTGGCAGTGAAAGGGTTAACCTTCTGTATTGTCACAGTGAAAGGGTTAACCCTTTGGTAGTGTGGTAGTGAGTATTAAACTTTCACTGGAGCATATGCTGTGCATCCGTGCTGCCTGCTTGCGAGCAGCCCAACAGGGCTTATTCTGTACATAACTTATTTTGGAGACTTCAAAATAAAAGTACTATTACTTGTAGTAAATTAAACAATGTATAAATGAAGAATTCTCAATGATCACATTAACATACAAATTATGTATAAAGGCAACAGTTACACTGTGATTATCCTGAGGTCATATTGTCTCACTACAATGAAATGGCTACTATGGGGACACACATCATCACACATGAAGACAATTAGGCTCATTGGAACCACAAGAGTCTCAGATTTCCAGTCATACAAATGATTCATGCAATTCCAAGACTGTTTAGGGACCCCAGCATGCAGAAATATTCAAATGCACCATTTTTAGAACAAGTGAAAATAACACATTAGTACTGCATGCAAAGAACTGCATGGTTTTCACTCAGAACCACATGTTATTAACATATCGTGGGCGTGTCTATAAAGCAGAGAGTCGCGGGTTCGCAAAGAACCCATTTTCATTCAGAAATCTCGAGGTGAGAGGTTTAGGGACCCCTTTGAAAATGTGCCCTCTGACCCCATAATCTGTGTGCCAACCAACCCCACTCACATTGGAACCTACCTTGGTGGTTAAACTATATTACCCATCACCCATCACAGACTTTCAAATCTTATATCAAAATGTAGCTGATTCATATCTCTATTCATTTCAAACCTTTATTTAAACTCAAAAGGCAACTGAGGTTTCCCTCATTTACACTCATGTTGAGTGTACGTACAGAGTTAAGCACAAACAAAAAGCACATAAAATCACACAGCATATAAAATCATAACAAAGAGACAACAAGACGAGGCAAAAAGCAAGCAATTGACAACGGTTGGAGATGAAGGTTTTTAACTGCAACATGAGCTAGAGGGGCATCATAGCAAAATGCAGATTTACCTAGAGCTTACTAATAATGATGTAGTATAAGGAGGTAGCTTACCAATAATGTAGTGTAAGGAGATAGCTTACCAATAATGATGAAGTATAAGGAGGTAGCTTACCAATAATGATGTAGTATAAGGAGGTAGCTTACCAATAATGATGTAGTATAAGGAGGTATAGCTTACCAATAATGTAGTGTAAGGAGATAGCTTACCAATAATGATGTATTTATAAGGAGGTAGCTTACCAATAAGGGCCTTAAAAATGAACAAATACTAGTGCTTATTGTGCCTCTCCGTCAGACAGGACCAACCAACCTTCTCATAAAAGACACAGTGAAAAGAGTGGTATCTATCGATAAGTGTAATTTCAATCTAAGATTATGAACTGGGTTAGGGCATTTGCAAGCTTGTAGCTTCAGCCAACTTTATGTGAATTGATTTGTGTATGTTATTTTTTGTACATGCTAAAATGGCTTGAAATAAACTTCATTCATTCATTCATTGTTTTGGAGACTGTTTACAGTGGAAACCCGTTGCATTTTTTTTTTATATGCCAGCCATTTAGATAATAATAATAATAATAATAATAATAATAATAATAATAATAATAATAATAATAATAATAATAATAATAATAATAATAATAATAATAATAATAATAATAATAATAATAATAATAATAATAATAATAATAATAATAATAATAATAATAATAATAATAATAATAATAATAATAATAATAATAATAATAATAATAATAATAATAATAATAATAATAATAATAATAATAATAATAATAATAATAATAATAATAATAATAATAATAATAATAATAATAATAATAATAATAATAATAATAATAATAATAATAATAATAATAATAATAATAATAATAATAATAATAATAATAATAATAATAATAATAATAATAATAATAATAATAATAATAATAATAATAATAATAATAATAATAATAATAATAATAATAATAATAATAATAATAATAATAATAATAATAATAATAATAATAATAATATAATAATAATAATAATAATAATAATAATAATAATAATAATAATAATAATAATAATAATAATAATAATAATAATAATAATAATAATAATAATAATAATAATAATAATAATAATAATAATAATAATAATAATATATAATAACAATAAACTTTATTTGTACAGCACCTTTCATACAAGTGTTGCAGCCCAAAGTGCTTCACAGCAGTAACATAGACATAGGGATAACACAACAAGCATACCATTGGTAAAGTGGAGACATACAAATAGGCATAGAATGAGCATAGAGCTGACACATTGGTAAAGTGCATCATGAAATGAGGCAGAATAAAAGCAGTGCATATAGCTCTCATTTACATTCAAATCGAGAACAGACTATTGACCAGTTATGGCGTTAAACGTATCCATAAACATGTCTCTCATTTACATTTTAAGAGGTATAGCCTCCCTGATATCTCATTTAAATGCCTCAGTAACGGGGTATTAAGCTGTCGTGTGGAAGCAGGGTAAGAACAGGTGCCACTAACGATGTGGGACAGCAGCGGTGCCCTGAGGGTTAGAGAGGCCGGGTTGTGACCCGCAGGTCGCCGGTTTGATCCCCCGCATAATCAATAACTCTCTCCCGTCCCTCAATACCAACTGCTGAGGTGCCTTTTGAGCAAGGCACTTAACCCCGGCCGAGGCGGTTTGTGGTGTCGTGGGGGGGTTAAGTCTGTGGCTGAACGGGTTACTCATCCTGGCTAACTCCTCATAGAGGGGAGTCAGGGAGTGTGCCTATGTTCCCAATGGTCCCACAGCTCTATGTTCCCACAGCCCAATGGTCCCACAGCCCTATGTTCCCACAGCCCAATGGTCCCACAGCTCTATGTTCCCACAGCCCAATGGTCCCACAGCCCTATGTTCCCACAGCCCAATGGTCCCACAGCCCTATGTTCCCACAGCCCAATGGTCCCACAGCCCTATGTTCTCACAGCCCAATGGTCCCACAGCCCTATGTTCCCACAGCCCAATGTTCCCACAGCCCAATGATCCCACAGCCCTATGTTCCCACAGCCCATATGTTCCCACATTTCTAAGATAATTGTTTCACTCAAAATTAGGCCCTATGTTCCCACATTTCTTTTTTTCATACATCTTTATCAGATTTGTATCCCCCTTCCTCTTAATTTGGTAGCCAATTACACCCAACCTATTATCCAATTGTCCTCTGGTAGTAGAGGGTTTGTCCGGGAACATAGGGCTGTGGGACCATTGGGCTGTGGGAACATAGGGCCCAATTTTGAGAAAGATCTTAGAAATGTGGGAACATAGGGCCTCATTTTGAGAGAGATCTTAGAAATGTGGGAACATACAGTAGGGCTGTGGGAACATAGGGCCTAATTTTGAGTGAAAAATAATTCTTAGAACTGTGGGAACATAGGGCTGAGTCTGACCCCGATGAACATGCTACTCATCCTGGCTAGCTCTTCGTAGAGGGGGTGGGAGGGGTTCTCATCCTGGCTGCTAGCTCCTCATAGAGGGGGTGGGAGGGGTTCTCATCCTGGCTAGCTCCTCGTAGAGGGGGTGGGAGGGGTTCTCATCCTGGCTAGCTCCTCGTAGAGGGGGTGGGAGGGGTTCTCATCCTGGCTAGCTCCTCATAGAGGGGGTGGGATGGGTTCTCATCCTGGCTAGCTCCTCATAGAGGGGGTGGGAGGGGTTCTCATCCTGGCTAGCTCCTCGTAGAGGGGGTGGGAGGGGTTCTCATCCTGGCTAGCTCCTCATAGAGGGGGTGGGATGGGTTCTCATCCTGGCTGCTAGCTCCTCATAGAGGGGGTGGGAGGGGTTCTCATCCTGGCTAGCTCCTCGTAGAGGGGGTGGGAGGGGTTCTCATCCTGGCTAGCTCCTCATAGAGGGGGTGGGAGGGGTTCTCATCCTGGCTAGCTCCTCGTAGAGGGGGTGGGAGGGGTTCTCATCCTGGCTAGCTCCTCGTAGAGGGGGTGGGAGGGGTTCTCATCCTGGCTGCTAGCTCCTCATAGAGGGGGTGGGAGGGGTTCTCATCCTGGCTAGCTCCTCGTAGAGGGGGTGGGAGGGGTTCTCATCCTGGCTAGCTCCTCATAGAGGGGGTGGGAGGGGTTCTCATCCTGGCTAGCTCCTCATAGAGGGGGTGGGAGGGGTTCTCATCCTGGCTAGCTCCTCATAGAGGGGGTGGGAGGGGTTCTCATCCTGGCTAGCTCCTCGTAGAGGGGGTGGGAGGGGTTCTCATCCTGGCTAGCTCCTTGTAGAGGGGGTGGGAGGGGTTCTCATCCTGGCTGCTAGCTCCTCATAGAGGGGGTGGGAGGGGTTCTCATCCTGGCTAGCTCCTCGTAGAGGGGGTGGGAGGGGTTCTCATCCTGGCTAGCTCCTCGTAGAGGGGGTGGGAGGGGTTCTCATCCTGGCTGCTAGCTCCTCATAGAGGGGGTGGGAGGGGTTCTCATCCTGGCTAGCTCCTCGTAGAGGGGGTGGGAGGGGTTCTCATCCTGGCTAGCTCCTCATAGAGGGGGTGGGAGGGGTTCTCATCCTGGCTGCTAGCTCTTCATAGAGGGGGTGGGAGGGGTTCTCATCCTGGCTAGCTCCTCGTAGAGGGGGTGGGAGGGGTTCTCATCCTGGCTAGCTCCTCGTAGAGGGGGTGGGAGGGGTTCTCATCCTGGCTGCTAGCTCCTCATAGAGGGGGTGGGAGGGGTTCTCATCCTGGCTGCTAGCTCCTCATAGAGGGGGTGGGAGGGGTTCTCATCCTGGCTAGCTCCTCATAGAGGGGGTGGGAGGGGTTCTCATCCTGGCTGCTAGCTCCTCATAGAGGGGGTGGGAGGGGTTCTCATCCTGGCTAGCTCCTCATAGAGGGGGTGGGAGGGGTTCTCATCCTGGCTAGCTCCTCGTAGAGGGGGTGGGAGGGGTTCTCATCCTGGCTAGCTCCTCATAGAGGGGGTGGGAGGGGTTCTCATCCTGGCTAGCTCCTCGTAGAGGGGGTGGGAGGGGTTCTCATCCTGGCTAGCTCCTTATAGAGGGGGTGGGAGGGGTTCTCATCCTGGCTAGCTCCTCGTAGAGGGGGTGGGAGGGGTTCTCATCCTGGCTGCTAGCTCCTCATAGGATGGGTTTTCCAGTATAGCATCCAGCCTTTTCCTCATCCTCCTCTCTGCCAACACCTCCAGTTCGACCAGCTCGACTCCCACTACGGAGCTTCTGTACGGAGGTGTGTCTCTACGTGGCGTCTGAGCCAGGAGTGGTGTGATCGTGACGTGAACGGCTTCACAGAAAACACACTTCACAGCTGTCTTCCATGGTCGTATTCACAGAGTGGATCCTGCTAGTGTGGAATTGCGACCAATTTTGACCTAGAGTGACATCAGTGACACTGTTTATAAAGTCACATGTTATGAAATTTAAAGATTTGGTTTATTATAAAATTATGCAAATAATGCACAGAGCTAAAGCAAAGTTACTCCCAGACGGGGTGCAAAGGTTTTTTTTCAATACATGAAAGAAAATATGATTTGAGAGACATTTGTAAATTTACTGTTCAAAAAGCTAAGAAAGGGATTAAAAGGAGGTGTAGTATTTCTATTGTTGGGGTTAACTTGTGGAACAATGCTGATATACATTTAAGAATGAGTCATTCACTTTTGGTTTTTAAGAAAATGGTTTGTAGGTATAGCTATTTTTGAAGATTACAAATGTGAATAATAATTTTTTTTAGTTATTTTCTAGGGCTGGGACTTTATCGCATTAATATAAATAATAATAATAATTTAGGACCTGCTCCGAGGTCATCAATTGGCACACATGCGATGCATGCATGCAATTCGTATCTGCGATTAACCCATCCCATCGTCCTTCCCCCCCAAGGGCAGCCGGGAGCAGACAGGCACAACGTGAGCCGCGCCAGGGGACCAATCCAAGTGCTCCTGTCCGTCTTCGTCAAGGACGCCACAGCGTTAGCGATCTGTTGTTGTGCATGTTTTTCCATTGGGTTTATCTTATCGGGGGGAAACCCTTGCGAGCACGGGGAGAACATGCAAACTCCACACAGAAAGGCCTGGGAGATACCCCACCTGGGTAACTGGCATCATGGAAACCTGGTCCCCAAGCGGGAATCGAACCCTGGACCTTCTTGCTGTGAGGCGACAGTGTTTAACCACTACACCACCGTGCCGCATTTAGATGAATTAACTACAGAAAGAATTAAAAGTAAAAAAATGTATGCATTTAATCGCACAATGATTTTTCTTTATTATGTAAGACGAATGTTACCTTTCAAAGGAGACCAGACCAGGTCGAAAGCCGAAAGTGCCCTTTTTAACCCTTTTCGGCCGATAATTTTCGGTGGCTGAATATTCGGTGCATCCCTAAATATTAATATGCGATTAAAATGTGATTCATTTAGATTAATTAACTATAAAGTCTCGAATTAATTCGATAAAAAAAATTTATCGAGTCCCACCACTATTATTTTCTTTTAGAATACTGTTTTGGAGTCTTACATTTTGTTAAGAATATAGGACAGGCATATATAAGCATTATGCTTCAGTCTGTACCTTTTCAGTCACTGCTTGAATCAAAGATTGTGTATTGTATTGTGTGATGACTGAATAAACTACTACTACTACTACTACTACTACTACTACTACTACTACTACTACTACTACTACTACTACTACTACTACTACTACTACTACTACTACTACTACTACTACTACTACTACTACTACTACTACTACTACCACTACTACTACTACTACTACTACTACTACTACTACTACTACTACTACTACTACTACTACTACTACTACTACTACTACTACTACTACTACTACTACTACTACTCAGGGGCGTAGCTGGGGGGGGGTAGCTTAGGAAGATTCCAAGGGCCCAGCACTGAGGAGGGGGCCCCAATTTTTTTTTTTTTTTTTTTTTACTAGACATCACTCAGGTGTATGTTTGTTTCTGAAGTGTGTGTGTGTGTGTGTGTGTGTGTGTGTGTGTGTGTGTGTGTGTGTGTGTGTGTGTGTGTGTGTGTGTGTGTGTGTGTGAGTGAGATATATAGAGAGAGAGGGGGGGCTTTGGCAGACTATTGCATTGGTCCATTCATTGAAGATGAACGCAATGCGACATCCTTTACTAGGCTCACCCACCAACAGTGCAGGTGCTGAACTGCTGATCCGAATGTATAGGTAAAAACCATATTATGCGTTTTCATCAATAAAAAAATGGCCAAAAAAATTCGCTTGCGCGCTTACGCGCGCTCGCATACACTGGGGGCCTACAAATACATTCTTTCATGGGGCCCAGAATCTGGAGCTACACCCCTGCTACTACTACTACTACTACTACTATTACTACTAGTACTACTACTACTACATAAACATAGCATGAATTCCGAAATATGAAAAAATTTCAAGTCATGCTGCCAACAGAGACGTTTGCTGGCTCCTCCAGAGAGAATATGTGGTGACGGAAGCTTATTTGAAGGCCACACTCAGAGAGGTAGACTTTTCCACCACAACTCACATCTGGACAGCTGACAACATAATCTAAACAGGTTGTAGTACTGATTACTTTTTCTGAAGGGGGGGGGGGGGGGGGGGGGGTATACGCAAAGGGTAAGCAAAGGTAATGAGTAACATAACTAGTAATGTAACTAATTACCTTGATTAATTAATTTGAATTACTTTTTAAGGGATTAATAAGTCATAAGTGCTGTCAGGCGATTAAAAAAATGTATCTAATTAATTACAGGATTTGTAATTAATTAATTAATCTAATTAATCACATTTTAATCGTATAACCATTTTATGCCTCATATTCTATATTCTATAATCATATTTCAAATTGCATGTCTCCGGATGGCAGAATTCAGTACTGTATCTACAAAACCTTCTGTTTAATCATCTTCCATTTATTAATTAGCTTATATTTTTCAGGTCTAGTCAATTTTAGCATGGTGTTATTCACAGTCAAAGATAAAAAATTTGTTATTGATATTCTCATTTGGTTCATTACAATTTACTCAAGCCTAGTAACAGTATTTCTGACACTGGGAATACATTCCCTGAGATCCATAGATGTCACTAGATACCAAGAACATGCAAATGGACCTTGTAGAAGTGGAGCAATCTTCCATTTACTTGGGTATGTACTTTTAGGCGGATTAAAAAAAATAGGGCTACAGCTTAAGAGTTTAAAGTGGTATGTGGTCCAGTTATGCTGCTCTGATTATGTCCTCTTGAAGTTGGCAGGCTTCAAATTTGAGAATACACAATCTTCATCAATCTTTGCCATGTTTTTCTATGCAACATACTTTTCATCAATGTAACTAGTAACTGATGGGTTCAGATGAATGTAGTGGAGTAAAAAGTACAATATTCCCTTTGAAAAAAGTACAAAGTTCCCTAAAATGAAAATACTCACGTAAAGTACAACTAGCTCAGTGCTTGAGTACAAGTACTTAGTTACTTTCCACCACCGCCCTATGTAACACCTCCTGTGTTACAGTCTCCTCCACTCACTCTCTGAAGTCTGAGGCTTTGGCATCACAGACCTCAGTCAAATCAAATCAAATCAAATGTATTTGTATAGCCCGAAATCACAACGAATTGCCCCCATGGGCTTTACAGATCAAGAAGAGACATCACAATAGATCCAGAACAAAAGCCACCATAAAATCCACATATGCAACGCCCCCAGACTTTTCCCAATAAAGATAAGGAACGACTCAATAAAACCTAGCAACAAACACCACAGGCGCCGTGGAGGAGAGAAACCTCAGATGGGCTGTTCAAAAGGGATCCCCCATCAGGATATAGATGGATGGAGAATAGAACAAGCGTATAATTGGTATGTGTGTATATTTATACATACATGTAATACAACATACTTTTAGATAAACAAGGTCTTACGAGGTGTTACGTCACAATGGCCTTCTCCTCAACTCACTTCAACTCCATTAAACGCTTCCCTCGTCCGTTGCTTCTATTCTTAGATCAATGGGACCAGTGCACTCGTTCCGTTTCTCCTGTCTCCGGCGTTCCATTCATACAAATGGCGGCGCGGGGAGGGAACTCAATGGACGAGCGCTTCGTTCATTCATTCATTCAGTGAAGCAGCAAACTGGGCCAATGTCACACAGGCCAGTGAGCAGAGAGGAGCGAGGGGAGGATCTTGAGACGAGAGGTTCACTGGGGGAAAATAATCTCCATCTCAACAAGTCGTTTAAAGGGAAGTTACAACGAGCACGGATGACAATTCGAACAAGTACAACTTGATTGATGAAGGTTGGAGGTCAAGGTTTTAATCTCAAGCTTTAAGGGCGGTTGGAGTTCATTCGATGAGCTAGAGGGGCAACATAGCAAAACTTAGGACCAGCCAGTCACTGGAACTGGTTCCATAGGTTCCAACATTCCATTCCAATAATGATAATGTGGTATAAGGAGGTAGTAATAATGATGTAGTATAAGGAGGTAGCTTACTAATAATGATGTAGTATAAGGAGGTAGCTTACTAATAATGATGTAGTATAAGGAGGTAGCTTACTAATAATGATGTAGTATAAGGAGGTAGCTTACTAATAATGATGTAGTATAAGGAGGTAGCTTACTAATAATGATGTAGTATAAGGAGGTAGCTTACCAATAATGATGTAGTATAAGGAGGTAGCTTACCAATAATGATGTAGTATAAGGAGGTAGCTTACCAATAATGATGTAGTATAAGGAGGTATCTTACTAATAATGATGTAGTATAAGGAGGTAGCTTACCAATAATGATGTAGTATAAGGAGGTATCTTACTAATAATGATGTAGTATAATGACCAATAAGGGCTTAAAAATGAACAAATACCAGTGTTTGTTGCGCCTCTCCGTCAGAGAGGACCAACCAACCTTCTCATAAAGGACACAGTGATGAGTGTCATATCTATTATTAGTGATGAGTCTGAGAACAGAGTCCAGTTGTAACATAACAGATGAGTGTGGATCAAAAAGGCCAACATGTCAATGTTACATTTACTCTAAATAGCTGTGTGCCAACTGACCCTGGTCTTCCCTACACAGTTAGATGGCTATTGTGGATTTGTTTTTCCACAAAGCAAACAGTAACTAATTGACCAGATTGAGGCATAACCGATGAATCACAATGTACCACGATGAGAGCCGCCCCCCAACCATACCATATAAACTCTGAACTCTGAACTCCATCGCCTGTACCCTAGGCTCTGTTACCCTGATACTGTACGAACTTTGAACTCCATCGCCTGTACCCTAAGCTCTGTTAGTTACCCATACTGTACGAACTTTGAACTCTGTTGCCTGTACAGATACAGAATATGGATGTGATGTCAGTCTGAGTCAGAGCATCCTGCCTGTCCTGCTCTGGACGTCGTCACCTCCCTCCTTGGGAGAGCAGGTCATGAGCTGCTCCATAAACAACGACTGACAGATTTTGTGGACACACAGAAAGTTTGTTTTCCTTTTTGTGTGTTGAGTGTTGAGATAGTGTCATCCTTACTATCTTTCCCTATTCATTGTCTATGGAGCAGCTCCAGACTTTATGGCATCACAAGTTTGAATTTTACCCAGCTGGTTTTTGGAAGAGAGTTGTTCATGTTCACTAACATTTCTGGACTGTCTATATGAGTAACATTTATGAATTTGGAAAAAATTGTAGTAGTCGCCAACTTTTACCATTGTTAATCCCCTTCCTTACATAATGTAAAAATGTCAAACTTCAAACACCAGCTTCCCATTAAAAAAGTTACGTTTTCACTCAACTGGATGGTGGCCATCTTGGATTTCATGGTCAACATGATGTCATAACCGACATAACGTGAAGCTGATGTCAGAACCGGAATCCTCGCGGTCGACTTACACGGAAATGTGTCTCTTCATACATGATTCTAGGTGCTCCGGTTCAAAAGTTTTTCACGATTTTTCCAGATGGCCATCTTGGATTTGGCCCTCTAGATAAAAAAGCCCGGGGCTTTTGGGAGGAGCTAACATGTTCAATCATCAAAACATGTTAGTGACAGATCTCAACTACTGAAGACAAAAAGTTAACACAAGATGAAATCCTTTGATGAAATGACAGCCTGTAATTCTGTTCTACTTCATGTATTACACACCTTGCAATTGTATTTGGTTGTTTGTTTGATGTGTGTTTTAATTATTTCCCTTACCGGCTCTGTGACATGTATCGTCTGTCTCTTTTATATTTTATTAAAAAAAATTTGTCTCCCTAGGGCGGCTGGGTAGCACAGTGGACTAAGCGCCTGCCTACCACCGCAGAGACACTGGTATCGAATCCAGCTGTCAGCGGTACCTCCGGCAGTGTCAGCGGGTGGGAAGCCGGCGGGGTGTGTATCCTGGTCGTTGTAAACAGCGACTCCTACAGGTCGGTCAGGGCGCCTGCTCAGCGAGGGAGGGAACTGGGGGAAGTACTGTGAGCCTCCCACGCGTTACGCTCCCCCCGTCAGAGTCCTCGCTGTCAGGTGAAAAGAAGCGGCTGGCTGACTCTGCATGTATCGGAGGGGACATGTGATAGTATCTATCAACCCTCCCTAGACCGGCAAGTGGGGGGGCAAATGCGTGCAGCGACCAGGAAGGGGAGGGGGGAATTGGCATAACGACTAAATTGGGATGGGAGAAAAATACAGAAAAAAAGGAGGAGAAAAAGTAGATAAAAACAAATAAAAAGTGTCTCCCTTCCATGTTACCCTTTGAGGGGTCCTTTTGTCCTCTCACCAGGCAGTCACTGTAAATAAGAATTTGTTCTTAATTGACCTGCCTGGGTAAATAAAGACCCTGTGTCACGCTGTCAGCCTCCCTATCGATGCAACCCTGCTGCTGCTTGCATCCCTATTGTTACAGCCACAGCCAGGGCCTTTCTCTCCCTGTCTGTCAGCAGGTCTCCACGGCCTTATATGGGTCTCTTCCTGTTCCCGCGTCACCATCACTCTGCGTATACCTGGGCCGGCCTGCACACCTGAGAACCCTCACGTCATCACAGAGCCAGGATAAGAGGCCTGCACCCCTGCTGCTACTCCTGGTCCGAGTGTTGTTTTCGCCTCTCGTGGTACTAGGACTCTTCTCTGGACCTCTATACTATATATGTATATATATATAGTGTGATTTGTGAGTTCTGTAGCCGGCATCATCCTAACCCTTGTTCTCTGATGTGCAGGACCTCACCCCTCCGGCCTGCACTCACCCACCACGGACCTCACCAGCCTGCACCCCCCTGGAACTCACCTACCTACCCTCCTGTTGCCTGTCCGTCTCTCCCCCACTCCCTGCTCTTCATCACCAGCCCCCCTGCCCCTTGTCCTTCCCTGGCTTCACCAAACCTTCTAAACCGCCTCATTCTCCTGTGAATGTGTTCTGCTTTTGGGTTCTCTAGACATCCCCATAACACCTATCGATGGAACCCTGCGACGCTGTCAGCAAGCCTCTTCCCACCAACCAACACACATGACAGAACAAACAACAGGGTTATCGCAGTGGTCTGGACATCCTGAGCTTATCTCCTCCAGTGCTGTTATCAACAACACATGTCTGAAACATGCGTGTCGCTCCACATCAAGACCCCCCGCCCCCCGCCGCCACCCCACACACCCCTGTCAGTTGTACAAAAGGGGACCACCCTAGATGTCCCCTCGTCTCCTCAGAGACGGTTGTGTTTGGAGACGAAGACGCCCGTCTACAGCTACTTTGGACAGGCGTTCGTGTGTGTGTGTGTGGGCTCGCTGCCATTCTGACCCCTGCTACGCCTCTTCTATGACCTCTTGACCTCTAGACTCCCTGTCTGTCTCTTGACTGTATAGCCACTGACACATAAACAGCACCATATACCATATACCCCCGGGCGGTGTATAAGGGAACTGAAGTTACTTTCTCTGAAGTAAGGGAGGTACTGAAGTTACTTTCTCTGAAGTAAGGGAGGTGCTGAAGTTACTTTCTCTGAAGTAGGGGGGGTACTGAAGTTACTTTCTCTGAAGTAAGGGGGGTACTGAAGTTACTTTCTCTGAAGTAGGGGGGGTGACTGAAGTTACTTTCTCTGAAGTAAGGGGGGTACTGAAGTTACTTTCTCTGAAGTAAGGGGGTTACTGAAGTTACTTTCTCTGAAGTAAGGGAGGTACTGAAGTTACTGTCTCTGAAGTAAGGGGGGTACTGAAGTTACTTTCTCTGAAGTAAGGGGGTTACTGAAGTTACTTTCTCTGAAGTAAGGGGGGTACTGAAGTTACTTTCTCTGAAGTAAGGGGGTACTAAAGTTACTTTCTCTGAAGTAAGGGGGGTACTGAAGTTACTTTCTCTGAAGTAAGGGGGTACTGAAGTTACTTTCTCTGAAGTAGGGGGGTACTGAAGTTACTTTCTCTGAAGTAGGGGGGTACTGAAGTTACTTTCTCTGAAGTAAAATAGGTACTGAAGTTATTTTCTCTGAAGTAGGGGGGGTACTGAAGTTACTTTCTCTGAAGTAAGGGAGGTACTGAAGTTACTTTCTCTGAAGTAAGGGAGGTACTGAAGTTACTTTCTCTGAAGTAAGGGAGGTGCTGAAGTTACTTTCTCTGAAGTAAGGGAGGTGCTGAAGTTACTTTCTCTGAAGTAAGGGGGTACTGAAGTTACTTTCTCTGAAGTAAGGGAGGTACTGAAGTTACTTTCTCTGAAGTAAGGGGGGTACTGAAGTTACTTTCTCTGGAGTAAGGGGGGTACTGAAGTTACTTTCTCTGAAGTAAGGGGGTTACTGAAGTTACTTTCTCTGAAGTAAGGGGGTACTGAAGTTACTTTCTCTGAAGTAAGGGGGGGTACTGAAGTTACTTTCTCTGAAGTAAGGGGGGTACTGAAGTTACTTTCTCTGAAGTAAGGGAGGTACTGAAGTTACTTTCTCTGAAGTAAGGGAGGTACTGAAGTTACTTTCTCTGAAGTAAGGGGGGTACTGAAGTTACTTTCTCTGAAGTAAGGGGGGTACTGAAGTTACTTTCTCTGAAGTAAGGGGGGTACTGAAGTTACTTTCTCTGAAGTAAGGGGGGGGTACTGAAGTTACTTTCTCTGAAGTAAGGGGGTACTGAAGTTACTTTCTCTGAAGTAGGGGGTACTAAAGTTACTTTATCTGAAGTAGGGGAGGTACTGAAGTTACTTTCTCTGAAGTAAGGGGGTTACTGAAGTTACTTTCTCTGAAGTAAGGGAGGTACTGAAGTTACTTTCTCTGAAGTAAGGGGGTTACTGAAGTTACTTTCTCTGAAGTAAGGGGGGTACTGAAGTTACTTTCTCTGAAGTAAGGGGGTACTAAAGTTACTTTCTCTGAAGTAAGGGGGGTACTGAAGTTACTTTCTCTGAAGTAAGGGGGTACTGAAGTTACTTTCTCTGAAGTAGGGGGGGTACTGAAGTTACTTTCTCTGAAGTAGGGGGGGTACTGAAGTTACTTTCTCTGAAGTAAGGGGGGTACTGAAGTTACTTTCTCTGAAGTAAGGGAGGTACTGCAGTTATTTTCTCTGAAGTAGGGGGGGTACTGAAGTTACTTTCTCTGAAGTAAGGGAGGTACTGAAGTTACTTTCTCTGAAGTAAGGGAGGTACTGAAGTTACTTTCTCTGAAGTAAGGGAGGTGCTGAAGTTACTTTCTCTGAAGTAAGGGAGGTGCTGAAGTTACTTTCTCTGAAGTAAGGGAGGTGCTGAAGTTACTTTCTCTGAAGTAGGGGGGGTACTGAAGTTACTTTCTCTGAAGTAAGGGAGGTACTGAAGTTACTTTCTCTGAAGTAAGGGGGGTACTGAAGTTACTTTCTCTGAAGTAAGGGAGGTACTGAAGTTACTTTCTCTGAAGTAAGGGGGGTACTGAAGTTACTTTCTCTGAAGTAAGGGAGGTGCTGAAGTTACTTTCTCTGAAGTAAGGGAGGTGCTGAAGTTACTTTCTCTGAAGTAGGGGGTACTAAAGTTACTTTCTCTGAAGTAAGGGGGGTACTGAAGTTACTTTCTCTGAAGTAAGGGAGGTGCTGAAGTTACTTTCTCTGAAGTAGGGGGGTAGTGAAGTTACTTTCTCTGAAGTAAGGGAGGCACTGAAGTTACTTTCTCTGAAGTAAGGGAGGTGCTGAAGTTACTTTCTCTGAAGTAAGGGAGGTGCTGAAGTTACTTTCTCTGAAGTAGGGGGGTACTGAAGTTACTTTCTCTGAAGTAAGGGGGGTACTGAAGTTACTTTCTCTGAAGTAAGGGAGGTGCTGAAGTTACTTTCTCTGAAGTACGGGAGGTGCTGAAGTTACTTTCTCTGAAGTAAGGGGGTTACTGAAGTTACTTTCTCTGAAGTAAGGGAGGTGCTGAAGTTACTTTCTCTGAAGTAAGGGGGTTACTGAAGTTACTTTCTCTGAAGTAAGGGGGGTACTGAAGTTACTTTCTCTGAAGTAAGGGGGGTACTGAAGTTACTTTCTCTGAAGTAAGGGGGTTACTGAAGTTACTTTTACTGTAAGTAACATTTTGTTGCATATTGGTGGAAGTTGGAAGTTAATTATATTGTTTACACTGTCATATTTCTATATTCAGATGATACATTTATTGCCTATATTTATGTCTTTCTTCTATTACCCTGCCCATACCTGTACCTCCCCTCCCCCTCCCCCATGCTGCTATGATGCAAAGGGGATCGATAAAGGAATATCTTGTCTTATCTTATCTTATGTCTCATATCGGAGGGGGCGGGGCTTCGATGTGGGGATGTGGACGGGGACAAGGAGGAGGAGAAGGGGACAAGGAGGAGGAGAGGGGGACAAGGAGGAGGAGAGGGGGACAAGGAGGAGGAGAGGGGGACAAGGAGGAGGAGAGGGGGACAAGGAGGAGAAGAGGGGGACAAGGAGGAGACGGGGGACAAGGAGGAGGAGAGGGGGACAAGGAGGAGGAGAGGGGGACAAGGAGGAGGAGAGGGGGACAAGAAGGAGGAGAGGGGGACAAGGAGGAGAGGGGGACAAGAAGGAGAAGAGGGGGACAAGGAGGAGAGGGGGACAAGGAGGAGGAGAGGGGGACAAGGAGGAGGAGAGGGGGACAAGGAGGAGGAGAGGGGGACAAGGAGGAGGAGAGGGGGACAATGAGGAGGAGAGGGGGACAAGGAGGAGGAGAGGGGGACAAGGAGGAGGAGAGGGGGACAAGGAGGAGAGAGGGACAAGGAGGAGGAGAGGGGGACAAGGAGGAGAGAGGGACAAGGAGGAGACGGGGGACAAGGAGGAGGAGAGGGGGACAAGGAGGAGACGGGGGACAAGGAGGAGAGGGGGACAAGGAGGAGACGGGGGAGAGACAAATGCAACTAAATATAGTATCTGGAGCGGTGGAAGGGAGGAGGGGGAGGGAGGAGGGGGAGGGAGGGGGCAGAAGGAGGAGGGGCAGCGAGGAGGGGGCGGCGCAGTGAGTGCCTCCTTTATCTCCTGTTTAATTATTGATTGTCTCTCTTGGCGATCAGAGCTGGACTCCTGCATCCAGGCCGCTCGTCAGTCTCAGTTAATACGTCTGGACAGCAGCTACCGCAGAGCCATGCAGGAGGGAGGGGCCATCCGGGAGGGAGGGGCCATGTGGAAGGGAGGAGCCATGTGGAAGGGAGGGGCCATGCGGGAGGGAGGGGTCATGCAGGAGGGAGGGGCCATGCAGGAGGGAGGGGCCATGCAGGAGGGAGGGGCAAATTCGGGAGGGAGGGGCCATGTAGGAGGGAGGGGTCATGGGGGAGGGAGGGGCCATGTGGAAGGGAGGGGCCATGGGGGAGGGAGGGGCCATGGGGGAGGGAGGGGCCATGGGGGAGGGAGGGGTCATGCAGGAGGGAGGGGCCATGCAGGAGGGATGGGCCATGGGGGAGGGAGGGGCCATGCAGGAGGGAGGGGCCATGGGGGAGGGAGGGGCCATGCAGGAGGGACGGGCCATGGGGGAGGGAGGGGCCATGGGGGAGGGAGCGGCCATGGGGCAGGGAGGGGCCATGGGGAAGGGAGGGGCCATGTGGGAGGGAGGGGCCATGCAAGAGGGAGGGGCCATGCAGGAGGGATGGGCCATGTAGGAGGGAGGGGCCATGGGGAGGGTGGGGCCATGCAGGTGGGAGGGGCCATGTGGAAGGGAGGGGCCATGCGGGAGGAAGGGGCCATGGGGGAGGGAGGGGCCATGGGGGAGAGAGAGAGACAGACTCTCCCTCGGTGCCGCGCCCTCTCCATCATGTGAGTTGTACGGCTTATGATATACGTACAACGTATGATGTATATCATGCCAATTAGGATACCTTGTGTACACTGCACCTTGTGTATATATGGATTAGTGCTGTCAGGCGATTAAAAAAATTTATCTAATTAATTACAGGATTTGTAATTAATTAATCTAATTAATCGCATTTGAATCAGATAACCATTTTAGGCCTGATATTTTATATTCTATAATCATAATATTTCAAATTGCATGTGTCCAGATGGCAGAATTCAGTACATTAGCCTGCATGGACACTAGTTCAAGTTCAAGTTCAAGTTCTTTAATAGTTGTCATACAGAAGTACAGAATACTTTCATACAAAATGCTTCTTACTGTTACGCTCCAGAGACTGTGCTAGACAAGACACTAAGGCGTGTCAACATTAGCCTGCATGGATACTATTACTAAGGCGTGTCAACATTAGCCTGCATGGATACTATTACTAAGGCGTGTCAACATTAGCCTGCATGGATACTATTACTAAGGCGTGTCAACATTAGCCTGCATGGATACTAATAGCGGTTCCGACAGTGGCGGCTCTGCCACTAGGGGCGCACGGGCGCCGACCCACCTGCTGTTAAATCAGAGAAGAAGAAAATAAAACTTTTTAGTTTTTTGTTTTATAGCCCTATAAATAATATAAACATGTTTAAAATGAATAATATTTACTCATTTTAAGTATGTTTGTATTTCCAATGCACAATATAACGTTATTATCTCAAATAAAAAACACTCGTTTTTTTTATTATTATTTTTTTTTCGTATTTCTCGGCCCGGGCTAGACGCGATAGCGCTCTGAGTGCGCGTCACAGTTTGATCGCTGTATCCGTCACAGCCAATCAGTGCATAACGCGTTGTGCGTTGAAATAATGACTATTATGTTGGAATCCGGGCGCGATTTGAAGCGGTCTAGCCAGTAGCGTCAAGAATTTCTGTAGCCGCATTTCGCGGAGACGCTCTCTGATTGGCCGACGCCAGTATTTTTTTCCGTAGCAGAATTTCACAGAGACGATCTCTGATTGGCCGAATCCAATTTCTAATGTTCCAATTCTAGGTTATTCCTAGGTTGGTCCGTTGGTGGAGATAGTTGTGTTGTTGTGAGAATGATGCAGGCAGCTGTTTGTCTTAGAGCGTGCCGTGACTGCAAGTTCTTTAGACTGTTAAGCTTAGGCACTCTTTCAAAGTTGGTTAAGGTTAGAGTTTGTCTTAGAGCATGGCGATAGAACGCCAGGTAGTTTGCAGTCTGTTCGAGCGGAAATGGACAAAGGAATGTACTTGTGTTGTGCTAACAAGCTAACACTTGGCTAACAAGCTATATGGCGGATGCAGTCTGGAGACAGTGGACAGTGGACAGTGGTCTGGAATACATCAACAGTGGATTATACACGTTTATCAAGCTCTCCTGCCCTGGACGTTTCAACTAAACAGTGAGTCTCTCTCTCTCTCTCTCTCTCTCTCTCTCTCTCTCTCTCTCTCGCTCTCTCTCTCGCTATACACAGCTGTCTCCGCGAAATGCGGCTACGGAAAAAAGTATTGACTGTGCTTGCTGAGACGATAATTAATAGGCTAGCGATTCAAAACGCGCTGCTGTGTTGTGAACTATAACATTAATTTAGCTGCTGCTGATGCATAATGAATGAATGGTGAGTTGTTTAAAATGACAACATACATGTGTTAATTATTTGATTTGATTGATCCGAGAGACAGAGAGAGATTGCTCCAGAGCATCTCAGAGCATTACATTTTCAACTCGACCTATTAACGTGAACTGCGACCCACAAGGCACCAGCGGCAGCGGCCGCCACTGGGTTCCGAGTCGCTGATATCGCGGCCGCGATAACATGGTAGACGCCGGGCAGTCAGGTCCAGGTTTGACCAGTTTTTGACGGAAGGACACCATTTTTTTACACCATATGTGGAAGACCCATCACCACCATCACAGCAAGTATTAGTCCGCAGGTCTTAGAGGAACTATATAAATGGCCCCCTTGACGCCGGGCCGAGTTTTTTGGTAGATTTTCCCAGAGCGTTCAGTCAAAGAATACATTTCTCCGGGGAAATCAGTGCGTGTTTGTGCATTTCGAAACAACCGTTTTTACTGTTTATACTAATTTGTTGGACTTATTATAGCATTCGTTAACGTGTCGTCTATAGTGTTTGTGAGATTTTTTCCAGAGATTCTGGTCATATTTTCCACTCAAAAAGCTTGTTTTCAAAAGTAGCACTGTGTACTACTATTTTCACAAAGGCTGCGGTGCGTTAGCTGCTGAGCTAACGCGTGACTAACGTGAACACAATTGACGTATTTATTTAGCAAATACAGTGTTTTAAAATAGCCACATTGCTGTAATTAGTGTATTCATTAGTGGGTCATATTCGTATATATAACATATTTCATTTTATCAACCTAGAATTGACAACAAGGCCTGCTGCTGGACGCTAGCTCCCATGCTAGCGTTGGCTAACAACATACAGCTGAGAGCCAGGAAGGGCCAGGCAGTATTGTAAATGAGAGCTATTTTATTGTTGTTTAAACTATCATTTTTATGCAATTTCAATTTTTTTCTTTTCTTTTTGTTGTATTGTTATTGCTTTTACCCTTTTCCTTATTCTGCATATAGGCCTATTTCATGCTCATTATCTATTTTACTGTATTTTCTGCTGTGAAGAACTTTGGGCTGCAATTATTGTATGAGAATAACACACCGCTATACAATGAAAGTGTATTATTATTATAATTATTATAATTATTATTAATAATAATAATAATAATAATAATTATTATTATTATTATTATTATTATTATTATTATTATTATTATTATTATTATTATTATTATTATTATTATTATTATTATTATTATTATTATTATTATTATTATTAGTATTATTAGTATTATTATTATTATTATTATTATTATTATTATTATTATTATTATTATCATTCAATGTGCTGATGCATGCATATACACCAGGCTGCACTTCACTGGTAAGTAAAAAAAATAGATATGATTAGATTATATTCAAATGTATTGTCATTGTCATCACGCATCACAAGTACAGTACAATGAAAATAAGTTTGGCATCCAACCAGAGTGCAAATGTAACAGTAAAGTGCAACAGTAATATACAATGTACAGGTGATTAAACTAGTAGTACTAACATATATAAATTAGTACTACTGAGTAATAGTGCTAATCTGATGTATACAGAGTTGTAGTATTAATATTTACTGTGATAAAGGTATACAGACCCTATGGTAGTGAGTCATACTGGCCAGCAGCGTAACTAGTAAGAGTAGGTCTATAATGCCATGTCATGTGTTTGACTCAGGTCTGGCCAGGTTGTGAAAGGTGTCTGTCTCAGCCGGGGTTCAGCCAGGTCTGGCCAGGTTCTAAAGACAATGGAGACGCTCACTGTGTGCTAGACAGGCCACAGCACGGCTGTACCCTGGCTAGTGAAGACAAGGCCACAGCACAGCTGTACCCTGGCTAGTGAAGACAAGGCCACAGCACGGCTAAAACCTGGCTAGTGGAGACCAGGCCACAGCACGGCTAAACCCTGGCTAGTGGAGACCAGGCCACAGCACGGCTAAACCCTGGCTAGTGGAGACAAGGCCACAGCACGGCTAAACCCTGGCTAGTGGAGACAAGGCCACAGCACGGCTAAACCCTGGCTAGTGGAGACAGGGCCACAGCACGGCTAAAACCTGGCTAGTGGAGACCAGGCCACAGCACGGCTAAACCCTGGCTAGTAGAGACAAGGCCACAGCACGACTAAACCCTGGCTAGTGGAGACCAGGCCACAGCATGGCTAAACCCTGGCTAGTGGAGACAAGGCCACAGCACGGCTAAACCCTGGCTAGTGGAGACAAGGCCACAGCACGGGAGACAGGGCCACATCATGGCTAAACCCTGGCTAGTGGAGACCAGGCCACATCACAGCTAAACCCTGGCTAGTGGAGACAAAGCCACAGCACGGGAGACAGGGCCACATCACGGCTAAACCCTGGCTAGTGGAGACAAGGCCACAGCACGGCTAACCCCTGACTAGTGGAGACAAGGCCGCAGCATGGCTAAACCCTGGCTAGTGGAGACAAGGCCACATCACGGCTAAACCCTGGCTAGTGGAGACAAGGCCACAGCACGGCTAACCCCTGACTAGTGGAGACAAGGCCACAGCACGGCTAAACGCTGGCTAGTGGAGACAAGGCATAAGCGTAGGGTAAAAAAAAAAAACATCAGAACTATCCCTTCAAGCCTGGATATTAGCTGGTCTGCAGAGCGCCGGGTGCATGTGACAGTAAACACAGTCCGTGTTGTAAGTCTCGGGTCGTGTATTTATAGACTGCAGTGGGTCTTTGTAATTACCCTGCTGCCTCGGCTCGTCTCGGCGCCCCAGCCGGCGGTCCTCAGGCCTCCCAGAGGCCACCGCCAAGCCTGCACAGCAAGAATGCTAAATACATAGAGGCGGAAAGTCCCACACGCCCTTATAGAACCAACCTCAAGTCCTGGGATATACTGCTGCCACCGCTCCGCCCACGTTCTGCACTCCATAGTTCCACTCACAAGGACCGGGGGACGTGGAAGTTAAGAGGAATCGAGCGGTCTGTTATTCCTGCATTGTAACAAGAGCTCAGTCTAGGAGTTATCGTACAGCGGTTCTATCCACAGTCGTTCTCTCCACTGCTGAACTGAAGATGTATCATACCGTCGTTCTCTCCACTGCTGAACTGAAAGGGTTAAAAAGCGGTATGTCCTCCAGTTATGCCGGTTCTGATGATGTCCTCTTAAAAGTTGTCAGGCTTCAAAATGTAAAGAATTATCTTGTTAAATCTTATCTGTGCCATGTGACTCATACCAATGTACACAACATCATCCTGGGTTCCAATCCGTCCTTTGCCCTTTCTTGCCTATCACTTCTCTCTCTCCCCCATGTGTCGTGTCATTGTTCAATTTAAGATAAGATAAGATATTCCTTCATTGATCCCCTTGGGGAAATTTGGGCGACATAGCAGCCTGGGGGAGGGGGGAGGGGAGGTACAGGTGTGGGCAGGGTAATAGTAGAAATACATAAATATAGGCAATCAAATTTGATCTGAATATATACAAATATGAGAAAAACAAACAGTGTAAACAAATGTGCAGATGAGGGTCTGTACACCCTATCGGTTATACGTTACAATAAATATAAATCATTATCTGAAATGATAATAATAATAATAATAATAATAATAATAATAATAATAATAATAATAATAATAATAATAATAATAATAATAATAATAATAATAATAATAATAATAATAATAATAATAATAATAATAATAATAATCTAACCCTGACTAACCTTACTATCATGCACTTGTCCTAATAAACTAACCTACACTGTAACACGCAACACTTTGATAAACATTGTTACTCAGCTGATAGAGTTGTACCCTTCTTGCTGTCTTGTCGTACAGAACTTGTAAGTCGCTTTGGATAAAAGCGTCAGCTAAATGACTAAATGTAAATGTAAATGTATATAGGCAATAAAGAATTTGAATCTGAATGTATACTATGCGTAAAAGTAAGTTAGGTACTTTCTAATAAAGCACCTAAATAAATTGCCTTAAAAACATAGAAAAAAACTAAAAACTAAACAAAAACAGGCAGGTAAGTGATACATGGCATTACATTGAACATCACATTCAAATGGTTTTAGTTGTTGTGTTTACTTCTCTCACAGCCAGTCATCCATGTTGACACCACAGCCTTGTGTTAATTACCTCCCACAATGCACCACTGTAATCATCACAGCATTTATGATTGCTTCTGTATCAGCAGGTGTATCGAGGTTGAAAAACCACTGTAATTAGTGAGATCCCCCGATGTAACTGCACTCCCTAATTAAAATTAATTAATTAATTAATTAAGTTAAAATACCTGCAGAATGGTTACGACAGTACAGTGTTGTAGTCGAGTCACTAAATCGCGTGTCCGAGTCAAGGCTCGAGTCCCCAGTGTTCGAGTTCAAGTCCGAGTCACCAAAGAAGAGCCCGAGTCGAGTCCCCATTACCCTAGTCCGAGTCCAAGTCATCAAGGTTGAGTCCACTTCACTCTGGCAGTCAAAGAGCTGACATACAAATAGAAAAACAAATGACACAGCGGTCACCATTTCAAAGGGAGTTTATTTACACTTTGTGACACAATAGCCAAGCACCAGCCATCAATATCTTATGCCAAATGATTAGGGCCTATTACAAAAACAAATACAAATAAATAACTGTATTTATCAATTAACAAGACCGAGTCCTCGTCTGCACCTTCCGAGGTACAAGTCCAAGTCCGAGTCATCAGTGCTCAAGTCTAAGTCGAGTCACAAGTCCTGAAAATCAGTCCAGGACTCTGACTCGAGTTTGAGTCCTGGACTTGAGTACTACAACACTGTAATATAAAATTTGTATGGTCAGATGGCAGTGTTAATTTTGTCAGCTATTTTGCTTTTAGTTTTAGTCAAATGTCACTTTTAGTCATGTGTCAAATGCTCATTTTTCGTTTTCATCATATTTAGTCATCTTCATTTATTTTTCGTTTAGTCAGTTTTAGTCAACTATACAGGTCTGAGCATTTTAGTCTTCGTTTAGTCTCGATTTAGTCTTAGTCTCTTCTCCAGCTGGTAATATGCAGTAACTGTTACCTCGGTACTGGATGTCACTCTCTTCTTCTATGATGTTGGAATGTAAACAAGCTACGCTACAGCAGCTGTATGTGATACCGACGTTCAATAAAGTACCCAACTGAAACACACACCACTTCTGGAGTTAACAAAAATAACCAGCCGCCACGCGTCACCTTTCTGCTTACCGCTGGCTTTGTTTCTGTCAAGATTCAAGATTCAAGAGTTTATTCATCACATACATACCATTACCAGGGCATACAGTGAAATGCGGTTGGCCATGCCCGCTACGATTGTGCAATAAAACAATAGTAATAGTAATAATAATAATATAATAATAATAAGATAACTAGAATAGGGGCGGCTGATTGGCGCAGTGGGCAAGGCGCTCACCTCTATCGCAGGAGACGCTGGGTTCGAGCCCAGCTCTCTGCGTTGCTACAGGCTGGCTGGTCGTTCATACTAACACAATTGGCAGTGTTAGAGGGTGGGAAAGCCGGTGGGTGGGGATCGGACGTTGTGGACAGCGACTCCTACAGGTCGGTTGGGTGACGCCGGTGCGGCGGAAACAGGAAGTATTGGGGGCAGCGTGAGCCTCCCACGCGTTACTCCTCGCCACTGAGAGTTTGAGCTGCTGTGGTGAAAAGATGCGACAGGCTGCCTCCTCGTGTACCGGATGCAAGGCTTCTATCCTCCCTACAGCCAACCAGTGGTAGGCATAGTCTAGCAACGTTCAAGACAGGGGAGGGAAGAATTGGATACACGAAATTGAGATGGGAGAAAAATAGAAAATGGGGAGAAAAAGTATAAAATAAAAAAAAAGATAACTAGAATAGACATGGCAAACAAGCTCCTGTTAGCTAGCAAGTAAACAGTCTTGATGATAAAGCTAAATTGTATTTTGCTAACTACATTTTGTGTCGTCAGTTGTAGTCAACGATATTGCATCAATTATTTAGTCACGTTGTCGTTAGTGTCACATTAACCTCGTTGCCAGTTTTATCTCCGTGATATAAAGCCTGGTGAAAGTGTCTATGGGCTATGGGGTAGAATTTCCGGTTGTACGTACTTCCCCTGGAAGCTGCCTCCGAACGGACCAAACTTTTCCAAACAAGCTAGAAAGTCCCGGTCATGTAGTAAATTCTTCTGCCAAAGCCGTTGCAGTGGCTTAAACGAAGAAATATTGTGCATTTCACACGTTTCTATAATTGTCTTGTCGAAACCGGAACGCCTGTACTTCCTGTACTTCCGTTTAGACACTTTAGGAGGCATATATCTTGTCCAGCCTAGTGTCACATGGTCTCCATTAACGTGACGTCACGTCTCGTTGCCGTCAGGGGAAAAAGCTTCGTTGACGACCATTTAGTTATCATTTTCGTTGACAAAATGAACACTGTCATGGTTAGAGGCTGGTCTAGGGGATGAATGCAAAGTGTCGACCACAGTAGCCAGTGACCACCGGTTATAACTAGGGGTGTAACGATGCATCGATTCATCGAAATGCATCGATTCTAATGTGACGATTCAACTGCATCGATTTGAAAATGTTAGAATCGATTATAATCGATATTATTTTTTATTTCGTAATTCTTTTTTTGTGTGTATTGTTTTTATTGACCTATAGTCCATTCATGCTCAGTGAATCAGTTCCCCCAGCCACATTTGTGTATTAAATTTTTTTTGGGGGGAATTAACTGATAGAAAATGCATCGAAAATTAATCAAATCGAATCGAATCGTGGTCAAATGAAGAGATTTCATGATGCATTGAATCGTTGCCTGAATGATCGTAATCGAAATTAATCGTTGTGCGGTCGCATCGTTACACCCCTAGTTAAAACGGTTAGTCTGGTCCAGTGCTCCACCAGGGGGGCGCTGTGACAGATGCAGGCGATGAACCGGTGAAGAGGCGTGCGGCCACGCAGTGAGCAGAGAGTTGGTGGGTCGAGGCTGGTCAGGTGTTTATATGTTTTATAACTATATATGTTTTATAACTATATGCTATATGTTTTATAACACTATGTTTTATAACACTATATATGCTTTATTTTATGACAATTTTTTATAACATTATATGTTTTACAACTATATATTTTATGATTTTTGTTTTATAACACTATATATTTTATAACTATATGTTTATAACACTATGTTTTATAACTATATATGTTTTATAACTATATGCTATATGTTTTATAACACTATGTTTTATAACTGTAACTGAGGGGTACAATTCCCTGACTGTATTAATCAAGTACTGATATCATTGAATCACTACCGTCTATGTACTCCTGACCAATACTGTACATAAGTATTATTAGATTAGAACACTCCAACAATAACACGGTTTTCCACACAAAATACTCGGTTAGAATATTTATTACATAAAAGGGATATCTTACATGACTTAGTTGCGCTTATAAGGCAAATAGAATGTGCAGGCGAGTCAATAGTAAATATTAAGTAATTATCTAGGGATCTTCTGGGAAAGGGTGTACTACCGGTTGTAAGCCAGCAGAGGGGGCCAAAGCTCTATGCAAGTCCAGGGTTCAAGGAGGCGATGTCACCCCCGTGTCAGCGGGGATAGGCAGCCTGTTCCCAGGTTGCGCGCCTTGCAGGTGAAGCCGTGGGGTCTCTGGTGCGACAGAGACGGGCTTGAGTGATGGTCTCCACGGGCACGTGGATCCCACAGCAGGGGGTGTAGGCGGTTCTCTGCTTCCAGCAGCTTAGTGAAGAATGAAGAATAATAATCCTTGCCCGGAGAGTGGCACCGCTGGCAGGGTGTAAATCCTCTGTGGTGCTGCTGCTCCGGTGTAAGTCCTCCGGTGCGGTAATGCACGGTTAAACTTGACGTTACTATACTATTAGCACGGGCAATAAGTGCTCTATGTCGACGCACAATTACTCACTCCACGTGGTCTTTGACTCGTAATGAAGGTTTACTAATGAATAGAGAACGATACGACAAACAGACGTATTTAGGATAACACGAGACTATCTTGAGGCAATGCGAGCCCTGCTCTGCCCACGTTGCATAATGGGTGAGACGTTACTTGGATAACTGAACCAGACTGAACTGAAGGCGAACTGAAAAGGAACTGCAAGGGGAGTTCTGTATTCGCCGCGCTATATTTATATGTGCGGGGGGTAAACGATGGTGCCAGCCTGCTCACTGTCTCGTAGCCGTGGGCGAAAGCGGGCATGTTTGGGCAAGTCCTGGCGGTAGCTTTCAAGTCAGCTCGAGGGGTAAGGCCGTGGCGCCGGGGGGTCGCTTCCAATAGGAGAACGAATATTATGGTCTGTCCTGCTACCAGGTAAAGGGATATTCCGTATATATTGTACAAGGAATATACAGGGGATATCAAACGATATGCAGATATTATACATGGGATCTCAGGCAATAAATATATATATTCGGTTTAATCTGACCCTTTGTAACAGCCGCCCCCTAATTAGTCCCACCTAATTAGCTAAGCAGGGACAGATTAACCGCACTGTCCACTACTCAATGTCCGTTGTGAGGGGTCGGGCAGTTCACAAAGTCAGGGGTCATGGTCGTCATTAGGCAAGTCGGGGAGCCTTGGCGACTCGATCAGCCTCGCCACGGGTCGGTTGTAGATCCGCCCTTGGCCGAGCACTTCTGCCACTCTGACCTTTCCGTCGGCACCAGTGGTCACTTTGCTTACGCGGCCGGCCGGCCACGCAGCTCGGGGTGGTGACTGGTCTGTGGTCATGACGACTGGACGGGATGAAGGGGGGCTTAGGAGGAAGCGGGCCTGAGACTGCTTTGATCTGGGCTTGGCTGTGCTTTCTCCTCCTCCGTCTGTTTCTCTTGTTCGCTCTGTACCCCGGGTGAGGAGGGGCCGGTCCCGGCCGCCCCATCAAGGAGTCGCTTGGGGTGCTGGGTTCGAGGTCAGCTACGTCTGAAGCGCAGCTGAGGGGGGTGGAGTTCCGAACTCCCTCTGGTACCCACGGTTCTCTCACGGGCCTCTCGCTTAATGTCAATAGCCTCTGCTGTATGGGGGAGAGGCCGGTGTCTTCTTCTGTTGCTCTGGAGTGGAGGCAGCTAGTGGCTGCTGTTCGGTTGAGAGATTTAGCGAGGGGGCCTTGTAGTGTCCACCCTAGGCGGGTCTCGACTGCTGCAGGACAGCCTTGGGTTCCGGTATGGACCCGGTCTATCGGGACGATGAGGTCTGCATGGTCGGAGCCTATCAGCAGGGTCGGGGTGGCGCCGTCTATGAGCGGGATAGGTAGTTGACGCAGGTGCACGCACTTATCCATCAACTGTGGGATGGGGTAGGTGTACTGTGATAGTCCTATTTCTTGGCTGGTGAAAGCATTTGTAATCCTATACCGTCGCTCTGGCTGCCCGCTTGCTGCGATAGTGAAGACATTCTCGCCCTTTATCGTCTTTAAATCTCTTCTTATTGTCCGAATCGTCATTTGGTTCTCGCTCCCCCGCAGTCCCAGCTGGGCCGCAGCGGACGCGAGCAGAAGGGTCTTCTCTGACCCGTCATCAAGGACGGCGTAAGTGTCCATGACTTTGTCCCCGTGGCTCAGGAGCACTCTGACCACTTTGAGGAGCACACGGGGGGTCCCGCTGTGCTGGTCAATGTGGAGCACTCCTGCTGGTTGGTTGTCTTGGACCTTCTGGTGGGCTCCGCACCGTGCTGCGCGGTAAGCGGCGCCCGCCTGGGCCGCCTCACGCCACCGGTCCACCCGGACGGGGTCCCGCGTCCTACATTCGGCGCACTGTGCCAGCCAGTGTCCGCCGCCGCAGTAGGTACAGTAGGGAGCGGTCTGGGGGCTCTTCGGTGCTGGTGCCACCGCCTCGGCGTGGTACATGACCGCGACGGGCCCACTCGGTTGTCCTGGCTGACGCTTGTTGAGGTCATGCAGGACCTCCAGGTGGGTGCCACCGCACCTGCTGCACTTTTTCTTCAGGCGGCACTCAGCTGCTAGGTGGCTGCGCGCGCAGCGGAAGCAGCGGCGGTGGTCCTTGACCCACTGGCTCACATCCTCCGTGGTCAGCTTCTTGAAATCTTCGCACTGATGGAGCCGATGTTCTCCCTCACAGTACTGGCACTCAATCTTCCACTGGTCCTCTTTCGTCGAAGGGGTGTTGTGGTTGGAGTGCTGCGGTACTGCTTCGGCTTGGTGCATAACAGTCACCGATCTTCTTCCATCATTTATTCTCCTGGGTCCCTCTCTGGAGCTTGGCGTGCTCCGCCCGAAGGTGTCCAGTCGTAAGCTGCTGACCTCTCTCGCCAGGAAGTCGGCCAGATCAAGGAGGGATGGCTCGGGGCCGTCGGGATCTCGGTAGTCCCTCTGCCGCCTAAAGCGCTCCTGTCTTGCGGGTGGCAGCTTCTCCAAAATCCTCTCAACGTTAGAGTTGGCGTATAGCTCATGCCTGCCCTTCTCCCGTTGAGCTCCCAGCATCCCCACCAGGGACTGCACTTTGATTGACAGGTCGTCTAGTGAGCGATTGTCTGTGGCTAGGGGTAGGCGGTCAATATGCCTTATCTCTTCTATTACGTAATCCCATATACGTCCATATCTCTGGTCCAGCGCTGCAAGGGCCGCTGTGTATGGTGTCGAAGAGGTGGCATAGGCCAGCGCTATATTGTGCGCTCGGGGCACTTTCAGGTGCTGCAGTAATATTGCATACTTGTGGCGTTCATCAGCGACATCCACCATCATTGTCTCTAAGCACATCCGGAGCTCCGTATACTGTGCTCGATTCTCATGGGCGAAGTCGGGAATTGACGGCGTGGCAATGTATGATGTCATGGATGACTGGCACATCGGTGAGCGTTGGGGGAGAGGCCTCCTAGGCGAGTCTCCTCTTGCGTGTCGTCTTGGGCTGGTACTTGGTGGGTACCGAAGGTCGGGTACCCAGGTGCTGTTCCTCGGGGCTGGCGGTGCGTCAAACTCACCCGTGAGTTGAGTCGGGGGTTTGTAGCGCAGGGCCTCGGGGCTGACTTCTGGGCTGTACTGGACCTCCTGGTCCTGAGTACGTTGCTGCTGGTCGGGGCTGTACTGGGCCTCCTGGGCCAGAGCACGTTGTTGCTGGTCGGCTTGACACTCCTCCTCTTCCTCCTCATCTCCCTCTGCTAGGACCTGGAGTCGTCTGTTCAGTCTCTCGGCGTGGTTCGGTTCTGTACCCCGGTTGCTAGGTCTCGTATGGACCGGCTGGGGAGGGGGTTCGGAGACGTGGACAGGATCCTCCTGTAGGCGGGGTCCCGGGTCGCTTCGTCGGGTAGGGGAATGTGTCCTAGACCCATGTCTTGACGACCTCTGAGAGCTCCGTGCGGAGTGAGGGGGTGTCGCCATGGCAACCAGTTTGTCCATCAGCTCCGCCTGCAGCCGGTCGCGCTCTGCCTCGCGCCGGGCATGGGCTGCGTCGCGCGCGGCTTCGCGCTGGGCACTGGCGATGTCGCGCTGCGCATTGGCGCTGGCCTGGGCAGCGTCGCGCTGTGCGTTGGCGACGTCGCGCTGGGCATTGGCGCTGGCATGGGCGGCGTGGAGCTGTGCATTTGCGACGTCGGCGCGGCTTCGCTCGATGTTCTCTTCTGTCTGGAGGCGTCTGGTCTCCAGCCTTATGCGGTCGTCTTCGCTCCTTTGTTGCGCCTGGAAGCGCTCTCGCTCACCTGCGAAATGTTCGCGCTCGCACGTCTGTTGCGCTTGAAGTCGATCGCGTTCGGTGGAGGCTGCCAGGGTGGCGATGAGTGCCTGCGCCAGCATCTTGTCCGCCTCGCTGGGGGAAGACGCCGTTCGGGGCGATCGGCTCCCGGCAGTACTTGTTGGAGATCCATTCTCCGGTTGCGTACCGAGGAGATCCGTCTCCTGGGTGCGCGTCTCTTTAGGGTTGTCTTCCTCCCGGGGCTGATCGGGGGCTATTTCTTCGGTATTGTCTGGGGGTAAAGTTGTGTCAGTTCCCTCCTGGTCCCCACCGTGAGCTTGGTCAGTTACATTAGCACCCACTAGGGCCTCTGTGGTCGGGGTAACCTGATTGTTAGGGTCAGACATAATTTTACTTTCTACTTTTTCCGCGTTTAACTTCCCTTTAAAGCTAGGTATTGGACTGACAGAGTATGCCTCTAGATAGGGAGGTGGCTGTCGTCTGCGCTGCGGGCGATCTAGCTTAGGAGAACCGTTTGTGGAGTGTTCGTCATCGGCCATATCAATATTAATATTATATTAATATTACGCTAATTATTATCTCGGCTATCGAAGGACCAATTGTAACTGAGGGGTACAATTCCCTGACTGTATTAATCAAGTACTGATATCATTGAATCACTACCGTCTATGTACTCCTGACCAATACTGTACATAAGTATTATTAGATTAGAACACTCCAACAATAACACGGTTTTCCACACAAAATACTCGGTTAGAATATTTATTACATAAAAGGGATATCTTACATGACTTAGTTGCGCTTATAAGGCAAATAGAATGTGCAGGCGAGTCAATAGTAAATATTAAGTAATTATCTAGGGATCTTCTGGGAAAGGGTGTACTACCGGTTGTAAGCCAGCAGAGGGGGCCAAAGCTCTATGCAAGTCCAGGGTTCAAGGAGGCGATGTCACCCCCGTGTCAGCGGGGATAGGCAGCCTGTTCCCAGGTTGCGCGCCTTGCAGGTGAAGCCGTGGGGTCTCTGGTGCGACAGAGACGGGCTTGAGTGATGGTCTCCACGGGCACGTGGATCCCACAGCAGGGGGTGTAGGCGGTTCTCTGCTTCCAGCAGCTTAGTGAAGAATGAAGAATAATAATCCTTGCCCGGAGAGTGGCACCGCTGGCAGGGTGTAAATCCTCTGTGGTGCTGCTGCTCCGGTGTAAGTCCTCCGGTGCGGTAATGCACGGTTAAACTTGACGTTACTATACTATTAGCACGGGCAATAAGTGCTCTATGTCGACGCACAATTACTCACTCCACGTGGTCTTTGACTCGTAATGAAGGTTTACTAATGAATAGAGAACGATACGACAAACAGACGTATTTAGGATAACACGAGACTATCTTGAGGCAATGCGAGCCCTGCTCTGCCCACGTTGCATAATGGGTGAGACGTTACTTGGATAACTGAACCAGACTGAACTGAAGGCGAACTGAAAAGGAACTGCAAGGGGAGTTCTGTATTCGCCGCGCTATATTTATATGTGCGGGGGGTAAACGATGGTGCCAGCCTGCTCACTGTCTCGTAGCCGTGGGCGAAAGCGGGCATGTTTGGGCAAGTCCTGGCGGTAGCTTTCAAGTCAGCTCGAGGGGTAAGGCCGTGGCGCCGGGGGGTCGCTTCCAATAGGAGAACGAATATTATGGTCTGTCCTGCTACCAGGTAAAGGGATATTCCGTATATATTGTACAAGGAATATACAGGGGATATCAAACGATATGCAGATATTATACATGGGATCTCAGGCAATAAATATATATATTCGGTTTAATCTGACCCTTTGTAACAATAACTATATGTTTTATAACACTATATGCTTTATTTTATGACTCTATGTTTTATAACATTATATGTTTTACAACTATATATTTTATGACTATGTTTTATAGCATTATATGTTTTATAACTATTATGTTTTATAACACTATATATTTTATAACTATATGTTTATAACACTATGTTTTATAACTATATGTTTATAACACTATGTTTTATAACTATATGTTGTATAACACTATATGTTTTATAACTATATGTTTTATAACACTATGTTTTATGAAACTAAATGTTTTATAACTATATATAATTTATAACTATATTATTTTTAATAACACTATAACGGTATATTTTATAAATCTATATTTTATAACACTATATGTTTTATAACTACATTTTATAACTATACGTTTTATAACACAATTGTTAATCAGGAACAGTATTGCTTTCAAAATGTGAGCATGCATGTGTACACACACAAACACAAACACACACGCACACACACACACGCACGTACATGCACACACACACCCATACATGAATACAGTACTTTTGTTTTTAATCACCCGCCGCTCTGCCTGTCGTTCTGATACTCTGTGTCCACACCGGCTTACAGGACTTAACTCTTGGGTCACGTCCAGAATTCTTTGGAAAGGAGCAGTAGGGTCTATAGATGATGTAACTATGGGTGGGTGGGTGTGGATGTGTGTGTGTGTGTGTGGGGGGTGGGGGTGGGGGGGGGGGGGGTAGGTTGGCGTGTGTGTGTGTGTGTGTGTGTGTGTAGGGTGGGGGGGGGTGTCTCTCTCTCTGCCTGTGATGTCATGTCACCGTGCCACCAGTTGGTTGGAGATAAGCGTGGAGAGCAACCTCACATCCACAAATGTGGTTTCCTGGTCCTTATCGCCGCCCCGCAGCTGAGTCTAGGATGGGCGTGAAGTGGGCAAACGTGGCGCAGCAGATAGTCTTGTTGTTAGCTATACTGTAAATACAGCACGACACACGCTACGTGTGACTCTGCCCAGTCAGGCTCCAAGAATCCATAGAAGTCCTTTTCTAAGGTTTCAGAGGAACCTAATTATCAAGACACTTAACCCCCTAACTGCTCCCGGCGAGCAGGTCGGCACCTTGCATGGTCGCCTCCGCCGTCGGTGTGTGAATGGACAGGGGTGAATGTGAGGCATAAATTGTAAAAATAGAATAGAATAGAAGTACTTTATTGATCCAGAGGGAAATTCAGCGCCACAGATCGCTCACAATAAATATATTTAGGTAAGGTCAAACATCACAAAATGAAATGAAAATACAGTCAGGGATATACATTCTATATACATTCTAAAATATACAGCCAGAAATAAACAGTAAGGTGCATTCAAATGTACAGTAATAAATCTATGTGCATTTTTATCGAGAGAGGGTGAGTCCGGAGTGTTTGTGTACGTTTAACGACAGGAGAGGTGGAGTACCTTTGGGTGATGATGCACTATCACACTAAAACACCGGTATGACTGTGTATGAACAAATAATGGACTCTGTGAAGCGCTCTGAGTCAGAGAAGAGCGCTATATAAATCCAATCCATTATTATTATTATTATTATTATTATTATTATTATTATTATTATTATTATTATTATTATTATTATTATTATTATTATTATTATTATTATTATTATTATTATTATTATTATTATTATTATTATTATTATTATTATTATTATTATTATTATTATTATTATTATTATTATTATTATTAAAAGAAAATCTAAATTCTCTCATTCAATCAATCTTTATTTGATCTTGAGAGATCATTGAGAGCAAAGCTGAAACCCAAGTTTCAACACTGTTTGATGAACAGGGTTACTCAGCTGTAAGAGTCGTACCCTTCCTGCTGACTTGTCGTTCAGAACTTGTAAGTCGCTTTGGATAACTAAATGTAAACGTAAGATCTAATTTACAATGACGTTGAAAGGTACAGCACATAGTAAATAGAAAAACAGAAAAGTCAATCAATTTAACTATTTTAATTCATCAAAACAACTACAGACTGGGGTGAAATGGTTGCTATTAAAGATTTAAACTGACCAATGGATACTAAATTATTTAGTTTTAAGGTGCTTTACAAAACATTCTACGTGTCGGGGGCACAGAGGCTGACACAGGTTTTCCTAATTCAGTGCAAAACTCTGGGACCTTAAGCGTTAAGCCAATCACCAGAGAAAGTGATGAGGTCCAGAGCTCCAGTCACCAGAGAGAGTGATGAGGTCCAGAGCTCCAGTCACCAGAGAGAGTGATGAGGTCCAGAGCTCCAGTCACCAGAGAGAGTGATGAGGTCCAGAGCTCCAGTCACCAGAGAGAGTGATGAGGTCCAGAGCTCCAGTCACCAGAGAGAGTGATGAGGTCCAGAGCTCCAGTCACCAGAGAGAGCGATGAGGTCCAGAGCTCCAGTCACCAGAGAGAGTGATGAGGTCCAGAGCTCCAGTCACCAGAGAGAGTGATGAGGTCCAGAGCTCCAGTCACCAGAGAGAGAGAGTGATGAGGTCCAGAGCTCCAGTCACCAGAGAGAGTGATGAGGTCCAGAGCTCCAGTCACCAGAGAGAGTGATGAGGTCCGGAGCTCCAGTCACCAGAGAGAGTGATGAGGTCCAGAGCTCCAGTCACCAGAGAGAGTGATGAGGTCCAGAGCTCCAGTCACCAGAGAGAGAGAGTGATGAGGTCCAGAGCTCCAGTCACCAGAGAGAGAGAGAGTGATGAGGTCCAGAGCTCCAGTCACCAGAGAGAGTGATGAGGTCCAGAGCTCCAGTCACCAGAGAGAGTGATGAGGTCCAGAGCTCCAGTCACCAGAGAGAGTGATGAGGTCCAGAGCTCCAGTCACCAGAGAGAGTGATGAGGTCCAGAGCTCCAGTCACCAGAGAGAGTGATGAGGTCCAGAGCTCCAATCACCAGAGAGAGTGATGAGGTCCAGAGCTCCAGTCACCAGAGAGAGTGATGAGGTCCAGAGCTCCAGTCACCAGAGAGAGAGATGAGGTCCAGAGCTCCAGTCACCAGAGAGAGAGAGTGATGAGGTCCAGAGCTCCAGTCACCAGAGAGAGTGATGAGGTCCAGAGCTCCAGTCACCAGAGAGAGTGATGAGGTCCAGAGCTCCAGTCCAGTAATGAAGTGATGTACAGTAGGGTGGAAGATTACTGATAATGGCCTGATACAGAAACAGATACAGTACCAGTGCAGGTCATGTCTCTCTGCCAGAGAGGACCAGCCAACCTTATCATACAGATACAGGATACAATGATGGAACCATAACTGTCACCGGTGATAAATCTAAGGGCAGATAGATTGTCATCTATCTAAATCTATTGTATGCAGTACAATACAACGAAAAGAAAGTCTGGCATTCAACCAGAGTGCAAATGTAATGTACAATGTACAGGTGAATAAACTGGGTATAAAATATATAAATTAGTACTACTGAGTGATGTATGTACAGAGTTGTAGTATTAATATCTACAGTGATACAGATATAAAGACATTATGGTAGTAAGTCATACTGGCCAGCAGCGTAACTAGTAAGAGTAGGTAAGGGATATGTACAGATATAACCATCAAACAATAACAATAACAACCATCAAATGCACACAGCACACACATCCACACGCACACACTCACTTTAAACAAACAAACACACTGCAGCACCCACTCTCCACACTTTAGATCACCTAAACACACTTTATATTTATTGATAAAGGATTTGCACTACAACTCGTACACCTTACTGTAAATTGTACCTAAATTGTACCTCATCCCATTTCTGCTTTGCACTATATAGTATTGTATTAGTACACTGCATAGAATATTGTATATTATATGGTAACTCAGTTACGTCTATTCTGCATCGAACATTGTACATATGTCTATACTGAACACTGTGACCTCATTTTTTACTTCTAATTTACATGCTATACTATGTTATTTCATACTTATCTTGTCTAGCACAGTCTCTGGAACGTAACAGTAAGAAGCATTTTGTATAAAAGTATTCTGTACTTCTGTATGACAACTATTAAAGAAACTTGATAGAGATATAGTATCTACTATCTACAGATATGTAAAAAGGATTATTATGCAGGTACAGTATGTACAGACAGATGTGGATATATATATATATATATATATATATATATATATATATATATATATATATATACAGTAAGAATAAATACAGCATTATTATACATGCAGAGTTATAATGGGTTATATGCAAGTGTATAAGTAGGTATGTAGAAGGATTATATGCAGGTATATTCAGACAAATATGAATATATGAAATGTACATTACGCTCCGCTTGGGACTCTCTTCCACAAAAGGTGGAGAGGAATCCCAACCGGAGGAGGCCCTGTCGCGTGCGAGCCAGCGGTTGACCCTATCTCTCCGGGGCGTCTCTATCTATCCCTTGTTGCCATGGTGACTCCCACAAGGTTTAGTATTTTCCCGGGTCCTACTGTCTGCCGCGGCGCCCCTCTGGAATGTTGCCCCCTGGTCCCGGTGACCACGGCCCATCCTGCCCCGCTGCCTCCCGGCCTCCTCGCATTGATCGGTCGCGGGGGCGATTTATTAGCCATTGTGACGGCTTCCTGTACAGCCCGGCGTCAACAGGAAGGGGAGGGCTGGAGACGCGTCCAGATAAAGTGCTCGGCGACGCGCCCGGGGGGACGGGGGGGGGGGGGGGGGACGGGACAATACCTATTGTGTTCTTTAACGGCAGGTTGGACTGTAACCGCAGAGGAATGTGTCTCACTCACGTCGTGTACGACGCACGTATATCCGTCCGTCCGCGCGTGCGTGCGTGCATTGGTGGAAAGTAACTATGTGTTTTTAATCGAGCTATACTTGTACTTTGCGTGAGTATTTTCATATTTTTAGGGAACTTTATACTTCTACTCCACTACATTTCATGGGAGATATTGTACTTTTTACTCCACTACATACATACCACTTTAACATGACCTTTAGAGGTCAATGGATAGAGGGTTGAATGCTCCGAAGCACTGGAATACCCACACGTACTTTTACTTTACATTCAACTTTTACTTAAGTCGAATTTGAATAGAGGACTTTTACTTTTACCAGAGTACTCATTTATCTGGGTATTTCTACCTCTGTGTACCTCTTCCAACACTGTGTGTGTGGTGTGTGTGTGTGTGTGTGTGTGTGTGTGTGTGTGTGTGTGTGTGTGTGTGTGTGTGTGTGTGTGTGTGTGTGTGTGTGTGTGCGTGTGTGCGTCCATTCCAACGTCACCCGCGCAGCTCGCCGTGTGAGCGCGTTCCGTTTCCAGCAGAGTGCCGCGGAGCAGAGGGGCTGGCGAGGTGCTACGAGGTTAACACACACTTTCCTGCAGGAAACCCAAAAAGGAAAACAGCAGCAGGTTTCCACCGCCAAGCGAACACGGCCCTCGGCGACGACCTCAGGATCGCATGTGAGCTCTGTGAGCATTCTTTTAAAATATTTAACGGTCCTTTCGGATCACATTCGGCCGCCAGGTGTCGCACTAGAGTGTGTCGTTTATCCAATCAGGTGCATTCCACGTGGAAATGGGAAGTAGGGAGGGGAAACTGTACATGCCTGCAACATGTAAACGACAACATTCATTTTGGACCCGCCAAATTTTCTTTTAATGATAACATTATTCATCTGATAATACTTTTATTCTGCACCTTTCTAAACGCTCTGTGGATGTATTATTAAAAAAGATTACTCTACATAAATTTTTTTAGCTATAGCACCTTTAAATTGGCATATTATGAGGTAAACATTATACATTATGTATAAATGTAGCTGCAAGCAACAATGACCGAGACCCAAAGAGATTGGCATGAGAAGGCAAATAGGTCAACAACATGTTTAGCATCCCTCATTGAAACCTGTGGGCACCGCTAGCAGCAAGCTAGCTAGCTCATTAGCTTGCAGTTAGCGGTAGTCAATGCTGTACTTTATTTCCCCTTTCCTTGAAGACAGAGAATCGGCTTCCTGTACAGAAATAGATCCAGCTTCCCCTTGATTCATAGAAAGAGGATCGTTGAAGCTGTTTTCTTATCAGTCTTGGACTATGGTGATGTGATTTATAGGCATTCTGCGGCTTCAACTCCTAAACCTCCAGACTATCATCCTGTTATCAGATGTATTACTGGTGACAGCAGTGGCGTTTTTATATGTAAAATGTTGGTGGGGCAAGGATTTTCTCTGGCCAGGAGGTAGACGTGGGCGGGGGGGGTGGGGGTGGGGGGGGGGGGGGGGGGGGGGGGTGAGAGCGAATTTTGTGTGTGTAAAAATAAACACCTTATTTATTGCATTCTGATGATTTCTTTTGCACTTCGTGATGGATTAAATTAACTGCTATTATAGAGCTCAAGGCCACTGAAGGCCACACCAAAGCACACATGGACAACAAGGATGATAAAATATCACTCACCAAAGCTGTGGGCTCACTTGAAGAGAAAGGCAGCACTGGCTTTCGATGCTGGCCAATGCGTTAAGTCGCGGCTGTCCCATGGTATTGCGAGTAAACGTTTTGATCATCCTTAAGGTGGAAAAGTTCCTCTCTGACTCAGATGTCATCATAACAGTTGTTATGATGATTTTCAGCAGACTGACGGTCTCGTTAAAAGCCTCTGTTGCTCTCATGGATGGATGTTAACGGTTACCTTTGCAAGCTGTTTGAGTTATAACGATATCCAGTGGCTTGGTGTGGACCCAGACGTTATCCACTTCTGCAAGGTCAATTTGCACGTTCTTGATCTAGGGACCTGGGGGTATGTATTCCCAGTGTCAGAAATATTGTGTCTGTTACTAGGCTTGAGTAAATTGTAATAAAAAAAAGGAGAATATAAATTATGATTTTATTTTGCATCTGTGCCGGTGAATAACACCATGAAAACATTGAGGTTCTTCTGATTTCGCTCACTGAGCTCATTCAGTACAAAAAATCTAAGCAAATGAATAAAGGGAAGATGATTAAACAGAAGTATTTGTAGATACAGTAAGAAATTATAATCCATTTTAATTATAAATTCATATTTGACCTTGAACTTGACCTTGACCTTATTATGGCCAAATCATACATCTCTGGGCAGGGAAAAGGCTCTTCTTTCCAATGGCAGTGTTAAATCTGGATTTAGTCATTTCCTCGCGGTTTTACGATAAAAGAGATATAATTAGCATTTTTCAGATAAATTCTTATTTTCGGTAAAATGAAAATACACTTTGACTGCTGTTTTGAAAGGGTTAAGGTCTTTACTCTTGGATCTCGGGTTTGCATTTCTTTTAATACAATATATAGATAGAAAAGCCCTATTTGTTGCCTGTCGATTGCCCTTTCAGGTGACAAAATCTGTTCAGCGGTTCTCGAGGTACATGCCGATAATGTGAGGCATGCGCCAAAGTACACATTACCACCCTCGACTCCCGGGGCTCTAGCTCTGTCAATCATTTGGCGTTTCTTGGACAGGGTTGTAGCCAATGAGTGTGGCTTTCCAATGATACCCCACGTGGGGATCTAATACGGTCTCTATTGATCGATGAATAACATTTGTCTGCAGTTCTTTTTGGTGACCAGTCGCCACTGGGTGACAGATATGATACCCACCACTGTGTCCTTTATGAAAAGGTTGGATGGGCCTTCTCTGGTTGAAAGGCGTAACTATCATTGGTATTTGTTTTTAATTATTTGTAAAGCCCTTATTGGTACACGTCCCTCTTACATCACAACACTGTTGGAATGTAATCTTGGAACCTATTCCACACGTTCTTCAAATGACTGATTGGTTCTTAGTGTTCCTCCAGTTTTCTCAGAACTGCTTTCTCCTTTGATGCTTCCAACACCTGGAATGTCCTCCGACTGACTCTGAAGCTGAAGGGTCTTCTCTTGCTCCATTTAAAAGTATGATCTCTGACCACTGTGTGTCGATTTGTAACTGTTTTTGCCGATTTTTATTGTTTATTTGTGCCTATATGTATGAACTTGCTGATAAACTACCGGTATGTCTTGTTTTGTACGTTTGTTGTCGCTGTGAATGAGGGTATATCCTTAGAGTCTTACGAGTTGAAATAAAGGTTTGAAATGAAATAAAATGAGGTGCTTGTAACCACATGGACACTGTGACTACTTTTCTTTTGGTATGTTTACTCTGCTCTCACAACTGGGTTAATTTTATTAAAAACAAGCTCACAGTCTAGTTATGGTGATTTGTCATCACTTGATAATGTCTGCAAAAATTAGAGGTGCGCCGAATACATGTCTTCCCCCTCCTCACCTCAGGTCTCCCCCTCCCCTCATGCCTCCCCCCTCCCCCCTCATGTCTTCCCCCCATCTCCCCTCATGCCTCCCCCCTCCTCCCCTCATGTCTTCCCCCCATCTCCCTCATGCCTCCCCCCCTCCTCCCCTCATGTCTTCCCCCCATCTCCCTCATGCCTCCCCTCCTCCCCTCATGTCTTCCCCCCATCTCCCCTCATGCCTCCCCCCTCCTCCCCTCATGTCCTCCCCCTCGCCTCTGTCTCCCCCTCCTCCCCTCATGTCTCCCCCCTCCTCCCCTCAGGTATCCCCCCTCCTCCCCTCATGTCTTCCCCTCCTCCCCCTCATGTCTCCCCCCTCCTCCCTCATGGTCTCCCCCTCCTCCCCTCATGTCTTCCCCCTCCTCCCCTCATGTCTTCCCCCCCTCCCCTCATGTCTCCCCCCTCCGCCTCCCTCATGTCTTCCCCCTTCCTCCCCTCATGTCTCCCCCTCCTCCCCTCATGTCTTCCCCCTCCTCCCCTCATGTCTTCCCCCCCTCCCCCTCATGTCTTCCCCCCTCCTCCCCTCATGTCTCCCCCTCCTCCCCTCATGTCTTCCCCCTCCTCCCCTCATGTCTCCCCCTCCCTCTGTCTTCCCCCTCCTCCCCTCATGTCTTCCCCCCCTCCCTCATGTCTTCCCTCTCATGTCTCCTCCCCTCCTCCCCTCATGTCTCCCTCCCCTCATGTCTTCCCCCCTCCTCCCTCATGTCTCCTCCCCTCATGTCTTCCCCCCTCCCCCTCTCATGTCTCCCCCTCCCTGGGGGTCCACATCTCAGAGGATCTGACATGGTCAACACACATAGACTCAGTCGTAAAAAAGGCGAAGCAGCGCCTCTACCACCTGAGACAGTTAAGGAAGTTCAGAGTATCTGGGAAGATACTCCAGTCCTTCTACTCAGGAGCTGTAGAGAGCATTCTGACTGGAAACATCACTGCCTGGTATGGAAACAGCACGGCACAGTGACAAGAAGGCCCTACAGAGAGTGGTGCGCTCAGCCGAGCGTACCACAGGTATTGCACTACCAACCCTGCAGGTCCTATACAACAAGAGGTGCAAATCCAGAGCCTGCAGGATAATGAAAAGACCCACACCACCCCAACAACAGCCTGTTTCAGCTGCTGAGGTCAGGCAGACGCCTAGCGAACCACAGCTACTAGGACAGAGAGGCCTTCGACTCAGCTTCTTCCCCCAGGCCATCAGAGCCTTGAACACTGAACTCTCCACACACAAGCACACATGAGCACACACATGACACACACACTGTACACGCTCGCACACTAGCAGCCACTTTAACATGAGCAAGCACACACTCATGCTGCACACGCCCACACTTATGGCCACTAAGGGAAGGTCACTTTAAAAATAGTATAGTATAACCTGAGATTGTATAAAATAGCAATGTACAGAAAGACCCCAGTGCCTCATCCGTAGCTAACAGTGTATTGCACTACCACCAGGACCCTAGCATGTCCCTCCATTGCTCTGTAAATAACTTATGTACATATACCGATATGCCCTACTATGTTTACTGTTTTATTGCACAATGTTGTTTTATTGGATTCTATTATATGTTGTTACTACTGTATTGCACATCGTTGCGGGCAAGACCACCCGCATTTCATTGTATACTTGTATGCCGTGACAAATAAAACTCTTGACTTGACTTGACTCCCCTCATGTCTCCCCCCTCCTCCCCTCATGTCTCCCCCCTCCTCCCCTCATGTCTCCCCCCTCCCCTCATGTCTCCCCCCTCCTCCCCTCATGTCTCCCCCCTCCCCTCATGTCTCCCCCCTCCTCCCCTCATGTCTCCCCCTCCTCCCCTCATGTCTCCCCCTCCTCCCCTCATGTCTCCCCCCTCCTCCCCTCATGTCTCCCCCCTCCCTCCCCTCATGTCTCCCCCCCTCCTCCCCTCATGTCTCCCCCCTCCTCCCCTCATGTCTTCCCCCCCTCCCCTCATGTCTCCCCCTCCTCCCCTCATGTCTCCCCCTCCTCCCCTCATGTCTTCCCCCCCTCCTCCCCCTCATGTCTCCCCCTCCTCCCCTCATGTCCTCCCCCCTCCTCGCCTCATGTCTCCCCCCCTCCTCCCCTCATGTCTCCCCCTCCTCCCCTCATGTCTCCCCCCTCCTCCCCCCATGTCTCCCCCCTCCTCCCCTCATGTCTCCCCCTCCTCCCCTCAATGTCTCCCCCTCCTCCCCTCATGTCTCCCCCCTCCTCCCCTCATGTCTCCCCCCTCCTCCCCTCATGCCTCCCCCCTCCCCTCAGGTCTCCCCCCTCCTCCCCTCATGCCTCCCCCCTCCTCCCCTCATGTCTCCTCCCTCCTCCCCTCATGTCTCCCCCCTCCTCCCCTCAGGTCTCCCCCCTCCCCTCATGCCTCCCCCCTCCTCCCCTCAGGTCTCCCCCCTCCCCTCATGCCTCCCCCCTCCTCCCCTCATGTCTCCCCCCTCCTCCCCTCATGTCTTCCCCCCTCCTCCCCTCATGTCTCCCCCCTCCTCCCCTCATGTATCCCCCCTCCTCCCCTCATGTCTCCCCCCTCCTCCCCTCATGTCTCCCCCCCTCCTCCCCTCATGTCTCCCCCCTCCTCCCCTCATGTCTTCCCCCCCTCCCCTCATGTCTTCCCCCCTCCTCCCCTCATGTCTCCCCCTCCTCCCCTCATGTCTTCCCCCTCCTCCCTCATGTCTCCCCCCCCTCCCCTCATGTCTCCCCCCTCCCCCCCCTCCCCTCATGTCTCCCCCCTCCTCCCCTCATGCCCCCCCCTCCCCTCATGTCTTCCCCCCTCCTCCCCTCATGTCTTCCCCCCCTCCCCTCATGTCTCCCCCTCCTCCCCTCATGTCTTCCCCCTCCTCCCCTCATGTCTCCCCCCCTCCTCCCCTCATGCCTCCCCCCTCCTCCCGTCATGCATCCCCCCTCCTCCCCTCATGTCTCCCCCCCTCCTCCCTCATGTCTCTCCCCCCTCCTCGCCTCATGTCTCCCCCTCCTCCCCTCATGCCTCCCCCTCCTCCCCTCATGTCTCCCCCCTCCTCCCTCATGTCCTCCCCCCTCCTCACCTCATGTCTCCCCCCCTCCTCCCCTCATGTCCTCTCCCCCTCCTCCCCTCATGTCTCCCCCTCCTCCCCTCATGTCTCCCCCCCTCCTCCCCTCATGTCTCCCCCCTCCTCCCCTCATGTCTCCCCCTCCTCCCCTCATGTCTCCCCCTCCTCCCCTCATGTCTCCCCCTCCTCCCCTCATGTCTCCTCCCCTCATGTCTTCCCCCTCCTCCCCTCATGTCTCCTCCCCTCATGCCTCCCCCCTCCCCTCATGTCTTCCCCCTCCTCCCCTCATGTCTTCCCCCTCCTCCCCTCATGTCTTCCCCCTCCTCCCCTCATGTCTCCCCCTCCTCCCCTCATGTCTCCCCCCTCCTCCCCTCATGTCTCCCCCCTCCTCCCCTCATGTCTCCCCCCTCCTCCCCTCATGTCTCCCCCCTCCCTCCCCCTCATGTCTTCCCCCCTCCTCCCCTCATGTCTCCCCCCTCCCCCTCCCCTCATGTCTCCCCCCCTCCCCTCATGTCTCCCCCCTCCTCTCCTCATGTCTCCCCCCTCCTCCCCTCATGTCTCCCCCCTCCTCCCCTCATGTCTCCCCCCTCCTTCCACTAAAGCCGGTTACTGTCTCTTTTCCACCTAAGCGGGTGCCAACTATAGTTTCACCCAAACACAACACTTCTTAGCTACACATTCTTGTCATAGCTAAGAGATTCACTGAAGTAAATAATCGCCTCCGTGCATAGATCACTAGACACGCGTCGACTTATAATTCGAGTGTCACTTTAATGTCACATTAGCATTTCCTGGATGACAATGTGGCCAGCTGGGCAACAGCGACCATGATAGGTTCCCACCGGCTCCGATTTCAGGGAAATACAAAAGCTCCCCCTCCCTCTCAGTGGAAGAATGTGAAAAGGGCGCTCTGGTGACAAAGTTCTGCACAAATAACAGATTCATCACTAATGATAGATACGACACTCATCACTGTGTCCTTTATGAGAAGTTTGGTTGGTCCTCTCTGACGGAGAGGCTCAATAAACACTGGTATTTGTAAATTTTTAAGGCCCATATTGGTACGCTACTTCCTTATACTACATCATTATTGGTAAGCTACCTCCTTATACTACAGCATTATTGGTAAGATACCTCCTTATACTACATCATTATTGGTAAGCTACCTCCTTATACTACATCATTATTGGTAAGCTACCTCCTTATACTACATCATTATTGGTAAGCTACCTCCTTATACTACATCATTATTGGTAAGCTACCTCCTTATACTACATCATTATTGGTAAGCTACCTCCTTATACTACATCATTATTGGTAAGCTACCTCCTTATACTACATCATTATTGGTAAGCTACCTCCTTATACTACATCATTATTGGTAAGGTACCTCCTTATACTACATTATTATTGGTAAGCTACCTCCTTATACTACATCATTATTGGTAAGCTACCTCCTTATACTACATCATTATTAGTAAGTTACCTCCTTATACTACATCATTATTGGTAAGCTACCTCCTTATACTACATCATTATTGCTAAGCTACCTCCTTATACTACATCATTATTGGTAAGCTACCTCCTTATACTACATCATTATTGGTAAGCTACCTCCTTATACTACATCATTATTGGTAAGCTACCTCCTTATACTACATCATTATTGGTAAGCTACCTCCTTATACTACATCATTATTGGTAAGTTACCTCCTTATACTACATCATTATTGGTAAGCTACCTCCTTATACTACATCATTATTGGTAAGCTACCTCCTTATACTACATCATTATTGGTAAGCTACCTCCTTATACTACATCATTATTGGTAAGTTACCTCCTTATACTACATCATTATTAGTAAGCTACCTCCTTATACTACATCATTATTGGTAAGCTACATCCTTATACTACATCATTATTGGTAAGCTACCTCCTTATACTACATCATTATTGGTACCTCCTTATACTACATCATTATTAATAAGCTACCTCCTTATACTACATCATTATTAGTAAGCTACCTCCTTATACTACATCATTATTGGTAAGCTACCTCCTTATACTACATCATTATTGGTAAGCTACCTCCTTATACTACATCATTATTGCTAAGCTACCTCCTTATACTACATCATTATTGGTAAGCTACCTCCTTATACTACATCATTATTGTTAAGCTACCTCCTTATACTACATCATTATTGGACGCTCGAACAGGTGTGGGAGCAATTAATATTTCATATTTTGGTCATGTCTGCTTATGAATAATTCACTCCGTCACGGACATCATTTTACATGAGACTGGATAACTCTGCCAAGGTGTGTTTTATTAATTTAACAGAGAGACATTTTTGTAAATGGTACAAATGAATTCATTCATTCTTTATTTCAACTGGAAAGATCATTGAGGGCCTCATAATGATGTTGAGCAGACAAACATGACAGTGCCGACAGCAGCGGCTATTCTTCCTCAAACCGGCTCTGACTACCACAGGCGCGATGGATCCACTCTACATCTCCCTCAGTTTTCCTATGGTTTTTTACTTTTTTCTTAATTTTTTTGTCCTTAGTGTGAGGTTTTTGTCCTTTGCTCACTTACTCGCTCTGTTCCTTTAAGCCTACTCGCTCTGTTTCCAATTGTTTTCTGTTAATCATTGCATTCCCCTATTCACACGCTTCTTCCCAGAGACGTCGTTGATTGGTTCTCCCCCGTCCACACGCTTATCAATCACATCCCTCAGCTGTCACTGCTTGTCAATTAAGCATTCCCTTATTATTTATACCCCGTTTCCCCATTCAAGTTTTGTTGGATCGTTTTGATATTTCAGTTGCATTCGCCGTTCCTGCTTGCCTGCTGTTGTTTCCCTGTGCTTTGCCTCCAGGATATTCAAGAAGCATTCCTCTTGGACACCCATTCCCCGTGGCGACGCGCTCGCTCCGTTCTGTTCCAACGCTCTTTACGCACAGCGCCTGGGTGAGTTTTTATGACTGTCTTTGATCCAGTTCCGTTTTTCGTGTGTTTATATAACACAGAAGATTTCCTGCTTTTTATCAGACAGTCACTCACCCAGCGTTTAGCCTTTTTTGGATTGTTTCATTGGGATAATATTTTGGCCTAACATCGCCCACTGTGTGTTTACTCACCGAAGATATTATCACATTGGATTTGTATTTTGGGACTTCGCTCACAGTGTTTATTTTTGCACCGAAGATATCTATCACTTGGGATTGTGTTTGGAACGTTACTCACAGTGTGTATTTACACCGAAGATTCAGTCACTTGGATAACTCTGTTTTCGGGTACAAGTCACCTCTCCTGTCACCTGCTCTGTTCCACCTGCACTCTGAGCTAACTCGCTCCCTCTCTCCCTCTCGGTCCCGCAACCACCTCGGAGATTCTGCCGAGAGAAGTCTGCAGAGCGGCTCTGACGTCAGCGTCTGCTTCCCCTGACTACCATCCCGGGAGAAGCTGCAGAGCAGCAACATTCATCCTTGCTTATTCCAGTCTTTGTGTGAACTCTACCAAGTCTGTGCTGTTTATTTAGAGTTAATAAACAAGCCCTTGTTTTTGGCAACTCTGAATCCTACTCTCTTGTGTCATTGCGTTTGGGGTCGGTGTCAAACCATAACATTACGATCCAACCAGAATGACGACCCCAGCCGACACAGAGAGGGTCAGAACCGCACTTGCTAATCAAATCGAGTTGACCAGGGATCACAGTCACCAACTAGAGAGGGCTGTGGCTGCGGTGCAGGATCTCAGGGATCAGGTCCAGCCTATTCAAGGGTCACTGGCTGCTCTGGCGGGACAACAATCTGGTATTCTCGTTCAGCTTCACTCGCTGAGCGACACCGTTAACGCTTTACTTCCCTCACATCCTTCAGGAGCATTCCCCGCAGCCCCAGCAGATCCCGCACCTCGGGAACCCCGTCTCTCCGTCCCACGGCTGTTCGACGGCAATCCCGAGGAGTGTGCCACATTCATCATGCAATGTGAGTTGGTTTTCCGTCATCAACCAAGCCGATTTACTTCTAGAGGGTCCCAAGTGGCCTATATGACAAACTTGCTTTCAGGCCGTGCTGCCCAGTGGGTCACTTCCTCCTGGGCAATGGATGCAGATTTTGTTTTCTCCTATCCAGACTTCGTGGCGGAGCTCCGCAGAGTGTTCCACCATCCAGCCCGTGGTCTGGACCCTGGAGCCCGGTTGGGGACATTCCGACAGGGGAGCGGCAGGGTAACTGACTACGTCCTGGAGTTTCGACTGGCGGCGGTGGAGTGTGGATGGAACGACCCTGCACTTTGCCTAACCTTCTTGAGGGGGCTCAGTGACGCAGTCCGGGACCAGCTCGCTACCCGGGAGGTGCCCGACTCCCTCGAGGACCTGTTTAGCCTCGTCATCCGCATCGACGGACGCCTCCAGGAGAGAAGGCGCGAGAGGACCCGACTGTTACCTCCTGAGGTACCCCGGATTCCCCGGACGCATGACGTCTCTCCTGGACGCCCTGTCCTCAACACAACTGGTGGTAGCGGATCCTCCCGTTCGGTTCGCGAGAAGGAACCCATGCAGCTGGGACGCTCTCATCTGAGCTAGGCTGAACGTGAGGCAAGGCTCAGGGCCGGTCTCTGCCTCTACTGCGGAGGGGAGGGACACCGAATCGCCGACTGCCCCACCCGGCCAAAAGATCAGGCTCGCAGAGACCCCGGGAAATCCTGGTGAGCCGTTTTTCCCATTCCCAGAGCCGCGCACCACCTGACCATCTGATGAGCGTCACCCTGGCCTGGGGGGACCAACGAGCCACGGTGGAGGCCCTCATCGACTCTGGGGCAGACGAGAATTTCCTCGACTTCGAGTTTGCTACCCGAGCCAACATTCCACTTGAGGACCTTGTGAGGCCCTTGGAGATCTTTTCGTTGGACCAACACCGCCTGGCCGACATCTCTCAACTCACCGGCCCAGTCGTGCTGACCATCGCTGGGAACCACGTCGAGAGAATCCAGTTCCTCATCACCCGATCCCCCCTTGTCCCGGTGGTCCTGGGTAGGCCCTGGCTCACGCTGCACGAGCCCCACATCGCCTGGTCCTCCGGTACCATCAAGGGCTGGAGCTCCTCCTGTCACGCCCTGTGTCTGCAGGCGGCGTCCTGTCCCCCGCCCCGGAGGCCCGCTGGTGAGTCGCCTCCGGACCTCTCGTCCATACCTCCCGAGTACCACGACCTCTTGGAGGTTTTCAGTAAATCCAGGGCTCAGGCCCTTCCACCTCACCGCCCCTATGACTGCGCCATCGACCTCCGCCAAGGGGCTCCCCTTCCCGGCAGCCGCCTCTACAGTCTGACCGTTCCGGAGAAGAAGGCGATGGATCTCTACATCTCTGAGTCATTGGAAGCAGGACTCATTCGGCCTTCCTCCTCCCCGGTGGCGGCCGGTTTCTTCTTTGTTGGTAAGAAGGATGGGGACCTGCGACCCTGCATCGACTATCGCCAGCTCAACGAGATCACCATCAAGAACAAGTACCCTCTACCTCTCATGAACTCCACCTTCGAGCCACTGACCCAGGCCTCCGTCTTCACCAAGCTGGACCTCCGGAGTGCCTACCATCTTGTCCGTATCCGTGAGGGCGATGAATGGAAGACCGCCTTCAAGACCCCCAGGGGCCACTACGAGTACCTAGTGATGCCGTTCGGCCTCACCAACGCCCCGGCGGTATTCCAGGCACTCATGAACGACGTCCTTCGTGACATGCTGGAGGTGTTCGTGGTGGTGTACCTGGACGACATCCTCATCTTCTCCAGGACCCTCGAGGAACACATCCAGCATGTCCGCCGTGTGCTGGAGCGCCTCCTCCACAATCGGCTCTTCGTCAAGGCGGAGAAGTGCCGTTTCCACTCCGACTCCGTCGACTACCTGGGCTTCATCGTTGAGAGGGGCTTGACCCGAGCGGATCCTCGCAAGATCCAAGCTGTGGAGGATTGGCCTGAACCCACCACTCGGAAGGAGTTACAGAGTTTCCTCGGGTTCGCCAACTTCTACCGAAGGTTCATCCGGAACTACAGTCAAGTGGCGGAGCCACTTACCAGACTGACCTCCCCCGCTCTGCCGTTCGACTGGTCCCCAGCGGCATGTGCTGCGTTCCGCTCCCTCAAGAAGAGGTTCACTTCCGCCCCTATCCTGCTCCACCCTGACCCCAAGAGACAGTTCATTGTGGAGGTGGACGCCTCGGATACTGGACTGGGCGCTGTCCTATCCCAACGTTCTCTTTCGGACCAGAAGGTACATCCTTGCGCCTTCTACTCGCGTCGTTTCCTCCCTGCCAAGAGGAACTACGACACCGGCAATCGGGAGCTGCTGGCGGTCGTGGCTGCGTTGGAGGAGTGGCGTCATTGGCTAGAGGGGGCCGAGGAGCCTTTTACCATCTGGACGGACCACAAGAACCTGACGTTCATCCGTGCTTCCAGGCGCCTCAACGGTCGGCAGGCGAGATGGGCCAGTTTCCTCAGTCGGTTCGACTTCTCGCTGACCTTCCGCCCCGGTTCCCGCAACACGAAGGCCGACTCCCTGTCCCGGTTACACTCCAAGGGGGCTCCACCCTCTGAGGACCCTACTCCCATCCTCCCGGAGGCCCGAGTGGTTGGAGCCATCACCTTGGGCATCGAGGGTGTGGTTAGACGTGCCCTACGCTTCCAGCGTGCTCCAAGCAACGTTCCGATTCATCGTCTCTTCGTCCCCGACTCTGTCCGGTCCCGGGTACTGCTTTGGGGCCATACCAGCCGGTTCGCCTGCCACCCTGGCGTCCATCGCACGTTCTCCTTCCTGGCTCGTCGTTTCTGGTGGCCCACCATGCGGAACGACGTCAAGGAGTTCGTATTGGCCTGCGCGGTCTGTGCCCGCAGCAAGGCCTCACACCAGGCACCCTCCGGGCTCTTACAGCCACTTCCCGTTCCAAGCCGTCCTTGGTCACATGTGGCGCTAGACTTCGTCACAGGTCTTCCCTCCTCCCAGGGGAACACTTGCCTTCTGACCGTGGTGGATCGATTCAGCAAGGGGGTTCACCTCGTGGCCCTTTCCAAGCTTCCCTCGGCGGCAGAGACGGCGGACCTCCTGACTCACCACGTGTTCCGCCATCATGGGTTGCCCCAGGACATCGTCTCTGACCGGGGGCCCCAGTTCACCTCCCAGGTATGGCGGGCCTTTTGCAAGGGATTGGGGGCGACGGTCAGTCTTTCCTCTGGTTATCATCCCCAGACTAACGGACAGACGGAGAGGATGAACCAGAGCGTGGAGTCTGCTCTTCGGTGTGTGGCAGCCGAGAGACCGGCATCCTGGAGCCGTTTCCTTCCCTGGGTTGAATACTCCATCAATTCTATGGTCAGTTCCGCCACCGGCCTCTCACCATTTGAGGTTTCCCTGGGCTACCAACCCCCTCTTTTCCCCGCACAGGAGGCAGAAGTGGCAGTTCCCTCCGTGCAGGACCACCTCGCCCGCTGCCGACGAGTTTGGGAGATCACCAGGACCGCGCTGCTCCGGACATCTGAGCGCGCCTGTCGTGGTGCCGACCGGCGCCGGGTTCCTGCGCCGACTTACCGCCCTGGGCAGAGGGTGTGGCTCTCCGCAAAGGACCTCCCGCTTCGGTCCTCGGCCAAGAAGCTCAACCCCCGTTTCGTCGGACCTTTCGAGGTCCTGAAGGTACTCAGTCCGGCGGCCCTACGCCTGAAACTTCCTGCGTCCATGCACATTCACCCCGTATTCCATGTCTCCCGGGTTAAGCCCGTCTCCCTCAGTCCCCTGATGCCTCCAGCTCCTGATCCTCCGCCTCCCGTGTTGGTGGATGGTCACCCCCAGTGGCAGGTCCGCCGGTTGATGGGCGTTTGTCGGCGGGGCCGGGGGTTCCAATACCTGGTGGACTGGGAGGGTTACGGCCCTGAGGAGCGTAGCTGGGTCTCCCGGCAGCTCATCGTGGATCCCGGCTTGATCACTGACTTCCATCGTGCCCATCCTGATGAGCCGGGTCGGCCTGGTCGCCGGGTGGCTCCCGTGGAGGGGGGGGTACTGTGAGGTTTTTGTCCTTTGCTCACTTACTCGCTCTGTTCCTTTAAGCCTACTCGCTCTGTTTCCAATTGTTTTCTGTTAATCATTGCATTCCCCTATTCACATGCTTCTTCCCAGAGACGTCGTTGATTGGTTCTTCCCCGTCCACACGCTTATCAATCACATCCCTCAGCTGTCACTGCTTGTCAATTAAGCATTCCCTTATTATTTATACCGCGTTTCCCCATTCAAGTTTTGTTGGATCGTTTTGATATTTCAGTTGCATTCGCCGTTCCTGCTTGCCTGCTGTTGTTTCCCTGTGCTTTGCCTCCAGGATATTCAAGAAGCATTCCTCTTGGACACCCATTCCCCGTGGCGACGCGCTCGCTCCGTTCTGTTCCAACGCTCTTTACGCACAGCGCCTGGGTGAGTTTTTATGACTGTCTTTGATCCAGTTCCGTTTTTCGTGTGTTTATATAACACTGAAGATTTCCTGCTTTTTATCAGACAGTCACTCACCCAGCGTTTAGCCTTTTTTGGATTGTTTCATTGGGATAATATTTTGGCCTAACATCGCCCACTGTGTGTTTACTCACCGAAGATATTATCACATTGGATTTGTATTTTGGGACTTCGCTCACAGTGTTTATTTTTGCACCGAAGATATCTATCACTTGGGATTGTGTTTGGAACGTTACTCACAGTGTGTATTTACACCGAAGATTCAGTCACTTGGATAACTCTGTTTTCGGGTACAAGTCACCTCTCCTGTCACCTGCTCTGTTCCACCTGCACTCTGAGCTAACTCGCTCCCTCTCTCCCTCTCGGTCCCGCAACCACCTCAGAGATTCTGCCGAGAGAAGTCTGCAGAGCGGCTCTGACGTCAGCGTCTGCTTCCCCTGACTACCATCCCGGGAGAAGCTGCAGAGCAGCAACATTCATCCTTGCTTATTCCAGTCTTTGTGTGAACTCTACCAAGTCTGTGCTGTTTATTTAGAGTTAATAAACAAGCCCTTGTTTTTGGCAACTCTGAATCCTACTCTCTTGTGTCGTTGCGTTTGGGGTCGGTGTCAAACCATAACACTTAGTTCCATTTATAATTTTTTTTTTATTCTTATGTACCTTAGATACTATTGTTACCGTGACAACTATTAAAGAAACTTGAGAAACTTGAAACTTGTATATATATATATATATGTATATATTATATATATGAATATATGTGTGTGTGTTTCATTACATGTATTTATTTATACATTCAAACCAATTATTCACCTGTTCTATTCTCCATCCATCTGTCATCCATTGCAACACTATATTATCACACCTGGGGGAGAGGGAGAGAGACACTCCCACCTGGGGGAGAGAGAGAAGGAGAGAGACACTCCCACCTGGGGGAGAGAGAGAAGGAGAGAGACACTCCCACCTGGGGGAGAGAGCAGTGTGCGAACCATAGCATGGTCTTTGGGTGAGGGGGGGGTGAGGGGGGGGGTGCGCGGCGCGCCTCTCAGGGAGGAGTCGGACTGTTGGAGGATACTGTGATCGCAGACGTTACTGTAGCCTGTAGGCCTTGTGTATGTATGTATGTGACAAATAAACCTCTTGAATCCTGTCATATATTCAATCAGTTTCAGTAACTACAGAACACATAATACTAGACAACTCACTTGTTGAGGTCCGGCCGTCTGGACGGTCTGGGCTTCCACAGCACATTCCATGATAAAAAAAAAGTATCCATTTAGTTAGATAGATGATACAGTAGATCATCATCCAACACTGTCTACAGTATCCTATCCTGTGTTCTGATACGACCGCAGGCGCCGGCACGGTCACCGGGCGTTGTCAATAATAGTCCCCACCGGAGCAGCACCAGCAGCAGGTGTAATTGTAACGGCGTCGCCTGTAGATGATCCCGCCTACTGCTGCTCTGTCAAGTCGATTGACTGCTTCACTGTCTTCGTGAAACCAAAATTGGTTAGGCTTACTTGTTGCATTTTTCGTTTAGACATCATTCATTCCTGAGTGTCCTTATTTACCTGTCAAAACGATCACTGTCAACAAGTCACAGCCACAGGTTACAACGTGGGTCAAGTTTGATTTGTGCCGTGCGTGCGTGCAGGCTGCAGCGCCGCCACGCTCCAAATGGTAATTGCAAAAATAGCATGCATGTTGCCATATTACGTGTGTGAATTAGTGCGCAAATCATTAATCATACATCCAAAATAGCATAAGTTTATTATTATACACGATGATGATACAGAAAATTACAGAAAAATTAGAAATGCATGGCAAAAGTAGCATTTATTTTCAGTAATTTAGAGACCCCCCAAAGATTCACAAATCATGTTTTCAAGGGAGCTGATGTCTGATCTAAGGGAGCCATGGCTCATCCAGCTCCCCCCGTGGATCGCACCATGGGAGAGAGAGAAGGAGAGAGACACTCCCACCTGGGGGAGAGGGAGAAGGAGAGAGACACTCCCACCTGGGGGAGAGAGAGAAGGAGAGAGACACTCCCACCTGGGGGAGAGGGAGAAGGAGAGAGACACTCCCACCTGGGGGAGAGAGAGAAGGAGAGAGACACTCCCACCTGGGGGAGAGAGAGAAGGAGAGAGACACTCCCACCTGGGGGAGAGAGAGAAGGAGAGAGACACTCCCACCTGGGGAGAGAGAGAAGGAGAGAGACACTCCCACCTGGGGGAGAGAGAGAAGGAGAGAGACACTCCCACCTGGGGGAGAGAGAGAAGGAGAGAGACACTCCCACCTGGGGGAGAGAGAGAAGGAGAGAGACACTCCCACCTGGGGGAGATAGAGAGAAGGAGAGAGACACTCCCACCTGGGGGAGAGAGAGAAGGAGAGAGACACTCCCACCAGGGGGAGAGAGATAAGGAGAGAGACACTCCCACCTGGGGGAGAGAGAGAAGGAGAGAGACACTCCCACCTGGGGGAGATAGAGAAGGAGAGAGACACTCCCACCTGGGGGAGAGAGAGAAGGAGAGAGACACTCCCACCTGGGGGAGAGAGAGAAGGAGAGAGACACTCCCACCTGGGGGAGAGAGAGAAAGGAGAGAGACACTCCCACCTGGGGGAGAGAGAGAAGGAGAGAGACACTCCCACCTGGGGGAGATAGAGAGAAGGAGAGAGACACTCCCACCTGGGGGAGAGAGAGAAGGAGAGAGACACTCCCACCTGGGGGAGAGAGAGAGAAGGATAGAGACACTCCCACCTGGGGGGGGAGAGAGAAGGAGAGAGACACTCCCACCTGGGGGAGAGAGAGAGAAGGATAGAGACACTCCCACCTGGGGGAGAGAGAGAGAAGGATAGAGACACTCCCACCTGGGGGGGAGAGAGAAGGAGAGAGACACTCCCACCTGGGGGGAGAGAGAAGGAGAGAGACACTCCCACCTGGGGGAGAGAGATAAGGAGAGAGACACTCCCACCTGGGGGAGAGAGAGAAGGAGAGAGACACTCCCACCTGGGGAGAGAGAGAGAAGGAGAGAGACACTCCCACCTGGGGGAGAGAGAGAGAAGGAGAGAGACACTCCCACCTGGGGGAGAGAGAGAAGGAGAGAGACACTCCCACCTGGGGAGAGAGAGAGAAGGAGATAGACACTCCCACCTGGGGGAGAGAGAGAGAAGGAGAGAGACACTCCCACCTGGGGGAGAGAGAGAGAAGGAGAGAGACACTCCCACCTGGGGGAGAGACGAGAGAAGGAGAGAGACACTCCCACCTGGGGGAGAGAGAGAGACACTCCCACCTGGGGAAGAGAGAGAAGGAGAGAGACACTCCCACCTGGGGAGAGAGAGAGAAGGAGAGATACACTCACACCTGGGGGAGAGAGAGAGAGAGAGAGATAGAGAGAGAGAGAGAGAGAGAGAGAGA
>NC_140172.1:139805884-139833384 GCF_963971535.1 Notolepis coatsorum
TGAGTGCCGGGCCGCCCGGTGAGGACCACAGGAAAAGAGCTGTTGTGTAAACCATTGTTTCATTTCCACACTTCTCTCTCGCCGTCGCTCCATTCTGATATTTCACAGGGTTCTGGCTCAGGTTCAAGTGTGAACACAATACCACCATTGAGATCAGGGCTGTGGCTCAGAGCGAGAGGCTTTAAGCTTCAACACCCTCTCTCTACTGTAACACCTCTCTCTACTGTAACACCTCTCTACTGTAACACCTCTCTCTACTGTAACACCTCTCTCTACTGTAACACCCCTCTACTGTAACACCTCTCTCTACTGTAACACCCCTCTACTGTAACACCTCTCTCTACTGTAACACCTCTCTACTGTAACACCCTCTCTACTGTAACACCTCTCTCTACTGTAACACCTCTCTACTGTAACACCTCTCTACTGTAACACCTCTCTACTGTAACACCTCTCTCTACTGTAACACCTCTCTACTGTAACACCTCTCTCTACTGTAACACCCCTCTACTGTAACACCTCTCTACTGTAACACCTCTCTCTACTGTAACACCTCTCTACTGTAACACCCTCTCTACTGTAACACCTCTCTCTACTGTAACACCTCTCTACTGTAACACCTCTCTCTACTGTAACACCCCTCTACTGTAACACCTCTCTCTACTGTAACACCTCTCTACTGTAACACCTCTCTCTACTGTAACACCTCTCTACTGTAACACCTCTCTCTACTGTAACACCTCTCTACTGTAACACCTCTCTCTACTGTAACACCTCTCTACTGTAACACCTCTCTCTACTGTAACACCTCTCTACTGTAACACCTCTCTCTACTGAAACACCTCTCTCTACTGTAACACCTCTCTCTACTGTAACACCTCTCTACTGTAACACCTCTCTCCACAGTAACACCTCTTTCTACTGTAACACCTCTCTCCACAGTAACACTTCTCTACTGTAACACCTCTCTACTGTAAACCCCTTATAGCAAACTACGACATGATATTCATATTGTTTCTTATATATTTAAAAAAATATGTTTTAAAGTATTTTTTCTTTTCATATATTTGGTAAATTGACTGCATTTATATAGAGCTTTCATCCAAAGCGCTTTACAACGTTTGCCTCACATTCACCCATTCACATACATTCACTCACACATTCACACACTGACGGCGGAGGCAACCATGCACGCTGCCAACCTGCTCATCGGGAGCAGTTAGGGGTTAAGTGTCTTGCTCAAGGACACCTCAACAAGCTTCCGGGAGGAAGCACCAGGCACAGGGCCGGTACAGGGCAGCAAAGACTGTGAATGAAATCTACTGTAAGTACAGTTACTTTTGTATAATGTCCATAGCTCCTTCACTGTCCGGCAGCGTGGCTACATGAGTAGAGCTCCAGACTCAAGATCACCGGTTCGAGCCCTGGTCAAGGCCGTTGTCGGAAAGTGGTGTTGTTGTCCAGCAGGGGGCACTCTGTCCTCTGGACTAGTCAGTAACAATGCCCCTGTTACGGTGATATGGACACCGTATAGCTGCGAGTGCCGTCCTTCGCATGAGACGCTAAACCGAGGTCCTGTCCTTGGTCGTTAACCCAGGACACCTATCGCAAAGAGTAGGGGGTTCCCGGACGTTCCTGGCCAAATTCCCAATCAGGTCTCTGACATCAAGGCCACCTAATCGTCCCTTCCCCTTAATTGGCTGATATCAATCCCTGTCTCCTGAGCCGTTCAGCCATTGTGTAGTGTGACGTGTGCCTGGTGCCAGTGTATGGCAGCCATTGAGCCTGCGTAGCCGACGGTTGGGTGCTACACAGTGGTGGTGAAGGAGGCAATTTCCACCCTACATTGTGGGGAGTGCTTTAAGTGTCTAGAAAAGCGCTATATAAATGTAATGAATTATTATTATTATTTCTTACCGGATTGAGAGGCATTTTTTCCCCTAGATGTTCACAGAAAGATAAATAAACAATATATGTTGTATTTTATGGCAATAATGTTGAGGTTTGTTCAACCCGTGAGATATAATCACGATTTTCACATCAATATTTGTAAAAGAAAAATGGTTGGGCTTCCGTTGTCTGCGGCTGGTGTGAGCTGGGTAGTGTAGTTTTATGCATTTAGACATCCATCGAAAGCCCTGGGTATCCTATTTCTTAGGACTACAACGCTTTCATGATTCTTTTTTTGTAAATGTGGGGCCAAATCTGGCAGATGATGAACCATTACAGGAAGGATGGAGAGGAGATAGTAAAGTACTGCAGTCTATGTTTTTGGGAAATGTCAGTGAAGCAGAAATCATATCCATTGTATCAAAGTCAAAGAATAAGACATCCATTGACAGTGATGGGATAGATATGATTATAGTGAAAAAGACAATTGTTGTGAAGGGCCAGATTAAAGCTGAGAATCTACATTTATTGTTTTATATACTTTGTATATTATTTATATATACACGTTATATCCCTTTAAGCCTGCGTGTAAATCATAGTAATATTCACTTTCCTTATGGATAATGCCCCCTGACGGCGGCGCCAGGCAGTCTCGCACTCAGACAGGTGCAAGGGGCGAGTTTGCGGCAAGTCAGGACATGCCCTTGGCAGCGTATTGATTCCAGACAAGAACCGAGGTTTGGGACTAGATAACCACTTAAGTATATATGCTGGCGCAGGTGCGAACAGCAGCAGTTCGTCTAAGCAAGCAGTGTGACAAGTTCGTCTAAAGTCTGTCTGTGTTCGGTAACAGTGAAGTGAGCAACCGTGCGTTGAGAACATGTGCGAATAGAATAGTAAAGTGTCAGATTTTAATGCAGTAACGTCAAGTTCGACCTAGTTTAATGTGAAGTAAATAGTCGTTCATTTATTGTATATCGTGCAACCACAGTTCGTTCGTGTGTAGCATTGGACATGTGCACAGGAGAACCAGCGGCGGTGATTGCAGAACCATTACTGGTTGGATTATATTGATTTGGAACGTGTTACCCGGAGAAGAGCCTCGTTGATTTCCACTATCGTTTGGGATTCAACCTCGTGAGGATTACACTCGGGCTGGCCTCATGGACAGAGGCTGGCTAGCTGTCATCATTTGCTATCGAGCATTGGATTATAGTTATTGCTTTTGCTGCTGATCGTTGGATTTACAAGGACTGACTTCTGTACGTGGAGTCCCTTTATTCTTCATTGAATCAGACTGAGTATCCGAACATTCCTCTATCCTCTAGACCTTACAACTCTGAGAGGAACCCAGTGTCTCCAGACGGTACCAGCGTTGCCTTCTATAATTGCTATTATACGCCAGGTGGCGTCAGCTTAGTACCCATCGTAGGAATCCTGCTATTCCCAGTGACTCATGCTACTGACTGACTTTATGCATATTCTTCGCCATACAAGCGCGACCCTAATTCTCATTCTGTAACCTAATGTTGCATAATAATAAAATACCCTCAAATACTATTTCTTTGTCAATGCCGTGTTCTTATGAGTGTTCACCATCTATATTTGATGTACTGTCTGGCCAGTAATTAAAGTACATACCTAGCAGTGGTTTAATCTATCACAATTTTTAATACAGTCAGGGTTTTGTAACCCCTCAGTTACAATTGGTCCTTCGAGCCGGAGGGTATCAGTAATATTTAATATAATATTAATATTGACATGGCCAGCGGTGGACACTCTCCAAACGGCTCCCCCAAGCTAGAACGCCCGCAGCGCAAACGTCAGCCACCTCCTTACCTGGAGGACTTCGCTTTCGTTTTACCCCCTAGCTTATCTAAAAAGACGTTAAATACAGATAAAACGGATAGTTTAAGCATGCCCAATCCTATCGACTTGGCGGCCCTGCCAGTAGAGACCCCAGTGGGTTCAAACGAAACTGACTTAGCTCACGGGGGGGACCAAGCAGGACATGACGTGACTATACCTCAAGACAGCGCCACCGGGACAGACCCCGGAGCGCCCCAGGATAAAGAAAGCGCCCCCGGGATAGACCCCGGCGCACAACCAACCCAAGAGCGCGCACCCGAGACAGACCTCGGCGCGCAACCAGGAGAAGAGTACCGCGCTCAAGAGATAGACCTCGGAGCGCGCCAAGAGAACAGGTCTCCACCAAGCCCTGTCAGCGCCCGATCACCTCCATCAGTGTCATCCCCCAGCGAGGCTGACCAGAGACTGGCGCAAGCCTTAATCGCCACGCTGACAGCTTCAACCGAAAGAGACCGTATCCAGGGTGAGCGCGACCGCCTCCAAGCGCAACAACAGAGTGCGCGCGAACAGTCTGCAGTGGAGCGCGACCGCCTCCAAGCGCAACAACAGAGTGCGCACGAACCGTCTGCAGTGGAGCGCGAACACTCTGCAGCGGAACGAGAGCGCCTCCACGCGCAACTCCAAGCACAAGCCCTTAGTGAGCGCGAACATTCTGCAGCGGAACGAGAGCGCCTCCAATCGCAACAACAGAGTGAGCACGAACGCATCAGACTGGAGGAGAGGCGCCTCCAGACTGAAGAGAACATCCAGCGAGAACACGCCAATGCACAGCGCGACGCCGCCAACGCACAACGCGATGCACAGCGCGACGCCGCCAATGCACAGCGCGAGATGGAAAGAGACTGGCTGCAGGCGCAGATGATAGAGCAATTGATCCAGAGGGCGACCCCCCACTCCTCCACACGGAGCTCCCAGAGATCATCACGACACGGGTCGAGGGCACCTTCCCCTCCCTGACCGATCTACACGGGACCCAGCCAGCAGGAAGAACCTGCCTACGTCGCCGAGCCCCCTCCCCGACCAGTCTACACGGGACCCAGCCAGCAGGAAGAACCTGCCTACGTCGCCGAGCCCCCTCCCCGACCAGTCTATACGGGACCCAGCCAACGGGAAGATCCCGCCTACGTCGCCGAGAAACTAACTAAGAGACTCCAGGACCTAGCAGAGGACGGGGGAGGACATCAAACCCACCGGCACGAACCTATCTTGGACCAGGAGGCCCAGTACAGCCCCGACCCCAGCCCCGAGCCACTGCGTTACGAACCCCCGACCCAAACCAGGGTTGAGTTTAATACAGAGTCAGCACCGAGGAGCAGCACCTGGGGGCCCGGCCTCTGGTACCCACCCAGCACTAACCCACGACCACACGTACGGGGAGACTCGCCAAGGAGGCCTCTCCCCCTACGCGCATCGGTGTCCCAGCCATCCATGGCATCTTACCTCGGAACACCGACGTTCCCAGACTTTACGCGTGAGGACAGAGCACAGTACACAGAACTACGCATGTGTTTAGAGACTATAATGTCCGATGTACACGACGAGTCTTATAAATATGCCATCCTCCTCAAGCATCTTAAAGTGCCCAGAGCGCATAACATAGTGCTGGCATATTCGAACTCAGGAACCCCCTACTCAGATGCTCTGGTGGCCCTCGATGCGCGCTATGGACGCATATGGGATTACGTGATCCAAGAAATACGAGATATCGACCGCCTCCCCCCAGCCAAAGACAATAGAGCACTAGATGACCTCTCTATTAAGGTACAATCCCTCGTGGGGATGCTGGGGTCCCAAAAGGAGAAGGGGAGATATGAACTGTATGCGAATTCTAACGTGGAGCGGATACTGGAGAAGCTCCCTCCAGCCCGTCAAGAGCGTTTTCGGCGGCAGAAAGACCACAGTGACCCCAACGGCCCAGAACCATCCCTCCTAGACCTGGCTGATTTCCTCGCCAGGGAGGTCAGCAGTCTACGATTGGACACATTCGTGTGGAGTGGCTCTGACCCTAGAGATGGACCGAGAAGGTTCAACGACAACCGCCGGTCCGTGACCGTGATGCACCAGGCCGAGGTTGTGTCACGGCACACGAGCCACAACCCCCACAAGGAGAAGTGGAAGGCCGTCTGTCAGTACTGTGACAGTGAACACCAGCTGTCACAGTGCGACGCCTTCAAAGACTTAACCACAGCCAAAATAGGTCAGTGGCTTAAGGACAAACGCCGCTGCTTCCGCTGCGCGCGCGGCCACATGGCAGCCGATTGCCGCCTGAAGAAAAGATGCGGCAAGTGTGACGGCGCCCATCTAGAAGTCCTGCATGAGAGCAACAAGCGTTCGCCAGGAATCCAAAGTAGGCCCGTCACGGTGATGTACCAGGCCGAGGCGGTGTCACCACCGACCAGTCCTGAAACCACCCCCTGGTGTCCTGACTGTTCCAGCAGACACGGGGACCCACAGCACCACCCGTACTACCACGAGTAGGCGCCACCACCGCCGTGTTACAACTCCCCCGCCAGAGAGGAATGGGAGATCGCCTGTACTTACTGCGACGGCGGACACTGGCTGGCACAGTGCGACGAATACAAGACACTGAACCCCGACCAAATTGATCAGTGGCGTGAGGCGGACCAGGCGGGCGCCGCTCACCGCGCATCACTGTGCGGGGCCCACCAGCGAAGATTAGCCAAACAAGGCAACCGACCAACAGGAGTGCTCCACATAGACCCCAAGCATAGCGGGAGCCCCCGAGTGCTCATCAAAGTGGTCAGAGTGCTCCTGAGCTACGAGGACAAGGTCATGGACACTTACGCCGTCCTAGATGATGGGTCTGAAAAGACTCTCCTCCTCGCTTCCGCCGCAGCCCAGTTGGGCCTGCGGGGTACCAAAGAAACAATGACAATCCGTACTATTCAGCAAGACCTGAAAACCATAAAGGGCAAGAACGTCTCATTCACAATAGCAGCGGTCGGGCAGCCCGAGAAGCGGTACAGCATCACTAAAGCATTTACAGGCCATGACATAGGTCTGTCAAGCTACAACTACCCCATCCCACAGCTGATGGCGAAGTACGCGCACCTACGCAGACTACCTATACCGCTCATCGACGGCGCCACACCGACCCTGCTCATAGGCTCCGACCACGCAGACCTCATTGTCCCAATCGAGGCGGCCTGCATCGGACCCAAAGGATGCCCAGTCGCGGTCAAGACCCGCCTGGGCTGGACGCTCCAAGGCCCTCTCTCCGGGCCTTCCAGCCAACCCACGTCTACACGCTGCCTGTACGCAAAGGTGAGCGACACAGGCCACTCTCTCGTACAGCCCGTTGAGAGGCTATTGACATTAGACGAGAAGCCTGGGAGAGAACCGTGGGCTCAAGAAGAGGGAGTTCCGAACTCCACCCCCCTCAGCTGCGCTCCAAGCGACGTAGCTGACCTCGAACCCAGCACCCCAAACGACCTCTTGACGGGGCGGCCGGAACCGGCCCCTCCTCAGACGGGGTACAGACCGAACAAGAGGAACAGACGGAGGATGTGGAGACACAGCCAAGCACAGATCAACCAGTCTCGGGCCCGCTTCCTCCTAAGCGACCTACCATCCCGTCCAGCCCGTCAGAAGTGGGTAAAGGACAGGGACAACCTGAAGGTGGACACAGTCGTTATGATCATGGACCAGTCACTACCCCGAGCTGCGTGGCCGGCCGGCCGCGTCAGCAAAGTGATCACTGGTGCCAACGGGAAGGTCAGAGCGGCAGAAGTTATTGTCCAAGGGCGGACCTACACCCGACCCGTGGCGAGGCTGATAGAGTTGCCAGAGCTCCCTGACTCCCCTGATGACGATCATGACCCACTGACTTTGTAGATTGCCCTACTCCTCACAACAGATATTGAGCAGTTGACTGGACTATTAATCTGTCTCCCTTAACTAATTAGGAGGCGGCTGTTGTGAAGGGCCAGATTAAAGCTGAGAATCTACATTTATTGTTTTATATACTTTGTATATTATTTATATATACACGTTATATCCCTTTAAGCCTGCGTGTAAATCATAGTAATATTCACTTTCCTTATGGATAATGCCCCCTGACGGCGGCGCCAGGCAGTCTCGCACTCAGACAGGTGCAAGGGGCGAGTTTGGGGCAAGTCAGGACATGCCCTTGGCAGCGTATTGATTCCAGACAAGAACCGAGGTTTGGGACTAGATAACCACTTAAGTATATATGCTGGCGCAGGTGCGAACAGCAGCAGTTCGTCTAAGCAAGCAGTGTGACAAGTTCGTCTAAAGTCTGTCTGTGTTCGGTAACAGTGAAGTGAGCAACCGTGCGTTGAGAACATGTGCGAATAGAATAGTAAAGTGTCAGATTTTAATGCAGTAACGTCAAGTTCGACCTAGTTTAATGTGAAGTAAATAGTCGTTCATTTATTGTATATCGTGCAACCACAGTTCGTTCGTGTGTAGCATTGGACATGTGCACAGGAGAACCAGCGGCGGTGATTGCAGAACCATTACTGGTTGGATTATATTGATTTGGAACGTGTTACCCGGAGAAGAGCCTCGTTGATTTCCACTATCGTTTGGGATTCAACCTCGTGAGGATTACACTCGGGCTGGCCTCATGGACAGAGGCTGGCTAGCTGTCATCATTTGCTATCGAGCATTGGATTATAGTTATTGCTTTTGCTGCTGATCGTTGGATTTACAAGGACTGACTTCTGTACGTGGAGTCCCTTTATTCTTCATTGAATCAGACTGAGTATCCGAACATTCCTCTATCCTCTAGACCTTACAACTCTGAGAGGAACCCAGTGTCTCCAGACGGTACCAGCGTTGCCTTCTATAATTGCTATTATACGCCAGGTGGCGTCAGCTTAGTACCCATCGTAGGAATCCTGCTATTCCTAGTGACTCATGCTACTGACTGACTTTATGCATATTCTTCGCCATACAAGCGCGACCCTAATTCTCATTCTGTAACCTAATGTTGCACAATACGATGAATTGAAAATGGGGGACCCTGATGTAAACAAGACGAAAGTCTTTCTCTGGTCTGCATAACAATTGTATGTATTGAGCCGTACTGTACTGTACCCATTCTGCAATCTGTTAATAAAGTTTTCATTCATTCATTCATTCATTCATTCATTCATTCATTCATTCATTCATTCATTCATTCATTCATTCATTCATTCATTCATTCATTCATTCAATAATAAAATACCCTCAAATACTATTTCTTTGTCAATGCCGAGTGTTCACCATCTATATTTGATGTACTGTCTGGCCAGTAATTAAAGTACATACCTAGCAGTGGTTTAATCTATCACAATCTTTAATACAGTCAGGGTTTTGTAACCCCTCAGTTACAACAATTGATTGTATAATCAAACCTCTCTGTTATATTTGTAATCTTTCTTTTCAGACAGGTATTTTTCCAGACAGGATGAAGGTAGCAAAAGTTATCCCACTTTTCAAAGTAGGAGATAAAAGAACAAACTGCTGAGCGAAAGCCAGTATGGCTTTAGGCAAAACAGGTCAACAGTGACTGCCTTAACCGTTTCTGCGGCAAAAACGAATTAACTCGTTATAGCCCGCCAAACGTTGGACGCCAAACAATGAGTAAACTCGTTATTGGATCTGTTTTTCTTTTATTAGCTATTTCCATTCATAATTCATCCTGCTGTGCTGTAGGACTGGGTGACCCACAGCGGTGCGATACCGCCGCCTAACGCCTTGCGGCTGCTATTACACTCCATTTGAAAGGATGTGGTTTGTTTTCTCGGCCGAGCTGCGGCGTGGGGGCGGGTTCTAAACACTCGGGCAAGACAAACGGTCACCACGGTTGCCTCGGCGAGTTCATCCGCCCGCCCATTCATGTGCAATGCTGGATAAAGTCTGACAAACGATCGGGTGAATATTTGGAATGGCGATCAGATAATTGGATTATTCTTTTTGCAGTACATCAGAAACAAGGTAAGGAGTATATATTACCAATCTTGCGTTGATCCGATCATTTCTTTCCTGCGATTGCAGCCTGTGTGTGTGTGTGTGTGTGTGTGTGCGTGCCGTTGGCTGCGATAGACGCACAGTGGGCCGGTTTCCCCCCGTCCCCTTTCGTGCATGCATGAGGAAACATAATACCGATAATCTAGCGTTGATTTCAGGATGATTCGATAATCAGGCGGAAAATGGCAACGTGATAAGTGGATTTCACTAAAGGGCTGTTTGACGGAGTTCCCTGGGATTACACACTCATATTCACCACGGTATAAAACGGAAATGTATAGATGAAAAAATTATCATTTTTTTGCATGTTGACCGGAAGAAACCCACTGACAATCGACGGCGTTATTAGATCCATAGCTATAATATAAAATATAGGTTTAGCTCTGGTGAGCGCTTACATGGGGTTAATGGGTGGCAAGGCCTATGCACTTCCTGGAAGGGGCGTGGCACCCAATGTGTTAATGAATATTATTGAAGAAATAACAACAGCAGGGCGGCTAAATGGCGCAGTGGGCAAGGCGCTCGCCACTAACGCAGGAGATGCTGGGTTCGAGCCCAGCTCTCGGCGCTGCTACCAGCTTGGCTGGTCGTTCATACTAATACAATTGGCAGTGTTAGGGGTGGGAAAGCTGGTGGGTGGGGGTCGGACGTTGTGGACAGCGACTCCTACAGGTCGGTTGGTGCGCCTGTACAGCAGAATCAAGAAGTATCGGGGGCAGCGTGAGCCTCCCACGGGAGTCCCACGCGTTACTCCTCACCACTGAGAGATCGCGCTGTACAGGTGAAAAGATGCGACAGCTGCCTCCTCGTGTACCGGAGGGGACACGTGATGCAAGGCTTCGTCCTCACTGCAGCCGACCAGTGGGAGGCATGGTCTAGCAACGTTCGAGACAGGGGAGGGGAGAATTGAAGGGGGAATTGGCGAGGCGAAATTGGGATGGGAGAAAAATAGAAAATAAGGAGAAAAAGTGGATAAAAAAAAGAAGAAATAACAACAGCAACAGATAAAAGGAAATTAACAATAGGGGTGTTTATTGATTTAAAAAAGGCATTTGATACCTTACAGATCCAGCTCTTAAAAATCGCACCTCTACTGCAAGTTCACACCTCGTTAACAGCACTGCCAGGTTAATGGTGCATGAGTACTGCAGCTGTGGGCCGTGAGTGCCAGCGCTTTGTTCAATGGGGATAAATGCCGGTGTTTGCAGTGCTAAAACTATATTAAATATTATAGCTATGGATCTAATAACACCGTCGATGGTCAGTGAGTTTCTTCTGGTCAACATGCAAAAAACAGATAATTTTTTCATCCATACATTTCCGTTTGATACCGTGGTGAATACGAGCATAGTTCCAGAGCGATTCTGTGTAATCCCAGGAAACGCAGCCAAACAGCGCTTTACTGCATTTCACTATAAATCGTGCCATTCCTCGCCTGGATCAATAATCAATCTGATATCAACGCTAGATTATCGGTATTATGTTTCATCATGGATGCATGAAAGAGGGGGGAGGGAAAGCCGCCCCCTCCATGCTTTGATCGCAACCAACACACACACACACCGCAGACACACACTCCACTCCGATCGCGGGGTAAAAATGATCCTATCAACGCAAGATTGATAATATATAGCCCTTACCTTGTCTATGATGTACTGCAAAAAGAATAATCCAATTATCAGATCGCCATTCCATGTAACATTCCCAGAAACGAGAATCTTCGTTTTTCGGCACTCAACCGTTGGGCCACAGAAATGAGAATTCTCGTGAACAGCAACCAAATCAAATCAAATCAAATCAAATCAAATCAAATCAAATTTATTTGTAAGGCCCGACAACACACGTTAATGTCCCCATGGGCCGGACACATCTTCTTTAAACAAGTCAAGAAGAAACATCACAATAAGTCAAGAAACAAAACAGGAACACCATAAGGTCCAACAAATTTAAAATAAATGCAAAATAAATTAATGCAATGCAACCAAAGGGTTAAGAGGTTAAGGTTCCACAAGTTCAGTCTGAACTTGGTAAGTCTGCCTTTTGTTTTGATGCACCAGCTTCCCAGAATGATCTTGAACTCACACTAAAAATCAACACTCCACTAACCCATGGACCATTTGAAAACATATTTTCATATTCATGCTCTCATTATTGTTAACTAGTCACAGGTGGTGTGTCCCGAGACAGCTGATCTACGGTCTGGAGGCAGAATGCATCTGGGTATATAAACCCACCCCAAACTTAGAGAAGCTGTCCGATCGTAAACTCTCGTACCTCGTTAGTCATGTTACTATGTTCTTGTCTCTACTCTGTTGCTTAAGTTGTTCGCCTGGATCTCTTGTTCATCGACCTTGATCCTCTCTCCTAGCCTGTACGGTGAAGACCTGGAGACACTGACCTGCTGGTGAAGACCTGGAGACACTGACCTGCTGGTGAAGACCTGGAGACACTGACCTGCTGGTTAAGACCTGGAGACACTGACCTGCAGGTGAAGACCTGGAGACACTGACCTGCAGGTGAAGACCTGGAGACACTGGCCTTGCTCACAACCTTGTTCTAATCTCTATTCTCATCCTCTCTCCTAGCCTGCACGGTGAAGCCTGGAGACACTGACCTGCTGGTGAAGACCTGGAGACACTGACCTGCTGGTTAAGACCTGGAGACACTGACCTGCAGGTGAAGACCTGGAGACACTGACCTGCAGGTGAAGACCTGGAGACACTGGCCTTGCTCACAACCTTGTTCTAATCTCTATTCTCATCCTCTCTCCTAGCCTGCACGGTGAAGCCTGGAGACACTGACCTGCTGGCTAAGACCTGGAGACACTGCTCTGACCTACGGCCGGCTGACGACAACTGCTCCTGCTTATTCACCCCGTCTGTATGACATTCATGCCCCTGTGTATCTCCTGAACACTACGAGAATTCCCCTCGTGTACCGACCCATGCCTGTACATTCGACCACCCTATTAAATATTCCCATATTGGGTTTTGCTCAGTTCTGCCTACCGTGTCTCCTTGCCTGCACATTGGGTTCCAGACACAACCGTGATCATCACAAACCTCCCTCCCTCAGTATGTAACTGTTTTAAATGTAATTATATATATTTTTAAATTATCTTTTCACTTGTGTTTTGTCCTATTTATGCAAATGTTTTTCTTTTATATGTACTTGAATTGTTGCACTTCTAATCTCGACAACATTGCAAATGAGGGTAAAACCTCAATATACATTTTGAGAATGAATAAAGGTTTCAATCAACTGATATTCTTCATCTAGCAGTGTCGAACTTGAGTGCTACACTCTGAGTGCATAGTAGTACAGACATATTAACATAGTAGGAAGTAATATAGGTATAGTAGCAGAGTACTTAGTTGATAGTAGTATAAACATACAGTAGTAGCATAGTACATCTGGGTACTTTTTCTTGCAGTCATGCCTACTTTTGGTGAAAAACACAGACGCCATATACTAGATCACTGTTGTATACTGTATACAAATGTTGGCAGGATGCATACATAGTTTGAAATGTTTGTTTTGTTAGTAGTGCATCAAGTTATGTCAAGCAATTGCTTTCCAACACTGGCTGCTATTGTTTGAGCTGTTTTGTTTGTGTTGTAAGTTACATTTGATCCATCTTCAGGCAAGAGGAGAAGGCAACGCATTTAATAATCTTTTTTTTTCTGTTTTGTTACTTTGTATTACTTGATATTTTACTCAAGTGCTTTTCTCATGGGTGACTTTTACTGTGAAGTCAGATATCTTTACTTTTCTCTCCCCCTCTCTCTCTCTATCTCTCCCCATCTCCCTCTCCCTCTGTCAGCTATTCCTTCACGCTGTGACGTGTGACTGTGTGACCTGCTGGTGTTTATGGTGGCGTATTGCCGACACTGCCCCAGGACCCCACCTCAGCCAACACCCCCAGGGGGCCTCCTCATGCAGGTGATGGATCCTGCTTGCTCACCTCCACCCAGGAGCCCATATATATTTTATATAACTTCATGACTTTTAATCAAGAGCGCTCATCCCCTCTCGTGTTTGGTGAGGGGGGGGGGGGGGGGGGGTTGACATGTGTGTGTTCTAGAGGAGCCCTCCAGCCATCTGGTTTGCGTTAGACATGATATTAAGAGCGTGTCAGTGGCCACGGTCTGGCTGATGGTTATCAATCTGTCCTTTAATGTATGGTTTGGGGGGGGGTGGGTATATGGAGGGATGGATGGATATGTCCCCGCCCCCCTCACGAGGAGCTAATGGCTAAACAGAGGCATTCGAGTGATTGAGAGCCTGTGGTGCTGTTCTATCCTCTGACCTCTTGAAGCTGTGGTGGACCGTGGGAGTGCTGAGGGATTATGTGTGAAATCAATGTACATTTCAATAGATGTCAATAAAACAAAAGACAGAAAACTAAACACGACTAGTCAACCCTTATTTAAACCAGACCCAGCCAGTCAGGACTAATGTTAGTTCATTATGAATCATATAAACAACTATGTGTGTTCCGTCTGCCCTTGTTGCCATATGTTGGTATTTGAATCCCAATTGTACATGACATCGTTGTATTGTGTCATCAGTGTGCATTGTTGAGTCATCGTCACTATGAAGGTGGGAAACCTGGAAGCATAAGAAATTGAGTTGTGAGTCCTAAAAAACTAGAGAAGAGAGTTAAGACTCATGTGGCTTCTTTGTAAGGGCTCGCTAGACTGAAACTAAAGTCTAGGTGAGGCTCAGGCTTTGTGTAGTAGCACCCTCTTGCATTGGTTTACCCTCATTATTGATTTCATTGGGCTACGATGGATATTAATTCAATGATTCAACGATTCCAGCAGAAAGTGTGAGTGTGTGTGCTGCCGAATGCCGATGCACCGCCAACTGTGTACCGAACGGTGTCGGTAAGATAAATGATCTGTGAGATACAAACGGGGCCAAACAAAGATCAAGGAAAGCGGATCTTCCCACTGAGTCCAGCAGCTCAGCCTTGTTTATGTGCCTGTCCCATAAAGAAAATTGACGGCATGGTGGTGATTTAGACATGCACAATTCAGGAGAAACGCAGGTCCCACACTCAACATTCCACAATTCATTCCTATGGGCCAAACTTGACCATTAACTCATTCAACGCCAGGGGGCTCTCGCCTAGGGTGACCAGATGCAAAAAGTCCAAAAGCAGGACAACAGTAAGATTTTGGTGAAACAAAGTGGGACAGATAGATAATGTAATTTTTTTTATTAGAATAACATGGTCTTCACTGAGACCAATGTTTTTTTTTTGCTTCAAAAAGAGGGACATCCTCTCAATATGTGGGATGTTCGGTCAAATGGTGGGACAGTACAACCAAAAGGGGGACACCTGGTCACCCTACTCTCGCCATGTCTGCTCTCTATTTCTATCTCTATTTTATTTCACAACATTTCACGATCTTTGCGGGTGTATTGTATATTCTACATTATATCTATAGAGAATAGTCCGGCTCATTTGACAGACACTATTTGTAGTCCAATATGTAAAAAATAGTAAATTTGTTCATGTATACGTTTGCGTGTTATCCCGTGGTGAATATTGTATAGTTTCAGAGTGATCCGGGCTAATTCCTGGAAGCTGAGTTATGGAGCGCTATGTGCATTTTGCGAAAGTCATTCGTGTTGCTCGCCTGGACACAATATTATTTCCAAATCAAAGGTATATAATAGGTATTATGTTTCATCATGAAGGCATCAAAGAGGGGGGGGGGGGGGGGTCGTTTTATGATGCTCTGATCATCAGCAACGTCATACGTTTTCTATACTACATACGTTGATCGTTGCGATCGATGTGAAATCATTGTAGGATCAAAGTAGGGTTGATGTCATATGAATATTCCAATTGTCTGATCGCGATTTCCAGTATTGATGTCCATCGGGTCCCTGACATGAAATGGCACAAAATATGCATCAAGTGTGCGTTCCAAGTTGCTCAAATGAAGCGTTTCACTTGCCTGGGTCCAAATTCTCCACCCGGACCATATAAAATGTAACACACAGTGTGAAATAAGGTTTCAAATGGTAGGCGATACTGCCACCTAGCAGGATTCGGCTGGCATTGCACTCTCGGCGTCTCAGAATGAGTTCCAATGATAACACAGAGGTCCGTGAGAGTGTATAGAATATTAAAATCGAAAAAAAGAGTATACTCGTTATTGGCGGTGAACCGCTGGCGGCCAATAACGAGTATACTCGTGATAGGTGCAGAAAGTGTTAAAAGTATGCATTCAAATAAAATACTTGTTGTTGACCGATTTTAAAGATATTCTAGAATTCAGGTCCTTGGCCTGCTATCAGCCTATGTGTGACGTTTCATCCAAATCGAATCAGATGTGTCGAAGCTATAGCTGGTGCATACAGACAGAATGACAGACAGAACGACAGGAGTGATTGCAGCTGCGTGGGTGTAATAACGTTTTGGTTTTGATGGGGTGGAGAGACAGAGAGAAACGAGGAGGAGGAGGAGGTGTTGACACCAGACTGCTCCTCTCCATCAGATAACAGATAACACCCTATCACTAGCAATCATCAATCAACACAATTATCTGTATGCAGAGTTGGATTCCGAAATGGGCGTGGTTTATAAAAGAAATGTGCAACAATTATTGTACAATACAGATCACAAATTAACATTATATTAAAGGAAGTCACGTTGAATTCAGAAAATGTATTTTCTAACCTAATATTAATTGGAAATGCAATTGTTCTCATTTTTAACTAACTAAGTTTTATGAGTCTGAAGTTGACCCCCCCCCCCCCCCCCCCCCCCCTTTAACTGGGGGACATTGCACAGGTGTGTTCTTTTTACGCAGCCCATACGATTTTGTGTTCTCTGACAATAAAGTTGAATTGAATCTAATATTTGTGTGATGTTCTGAAAACAAAATCAGTTTTATAGAGCAGAAAAAGTTTAAGCAAGATACTAAGTGTTGGAAACTAATCTAAAATGATCACGTCTCGTTTACAAATTCAAATAGTTTCAAAGGTTTATCATCTAATAAATGATTCATACATAATAATGATAAATAGCCTAAATATGAAATGCGTGGGCTATTTTCCATACATGAAGAAGGACGATAGCATGACAATTCATGACAACCTTTGAACAGATCTATAAATCATATTCCTGGAATTGGCGTAAGTAAAGGCTGCCCTTAGTCTAGCAACGGAGATGAGAGGCGGGGAGCACGCTGTGTGCGTCTCAGGTTTGTTCTGAAATAGGTCTCCAGCGCACACGCGATAAAAATAATTTATTTCACATGCATAACTCATGATTACGATTTAAAACAAGCTTTCTCTAGGCTTTTGAAAATGTAGGGGACACCTTGCTTTCATGGAGCAGCAGAGATACTAGAGAAAACCTGAGAAAATGCCTGCCTTTTTCTTTCTCTCATTTCACGCACAACTTTACAAATATGATTACTGATATTTCCATGGCTCCAAACTACAGTCCTACAGGTCCTACAGGTAGTTTTGACAGCAGTCCTACAGGTCCTAAAGGTAGTTTTGACAGCAGTCCTACAGGTCCTACAGGTAGTTTTGACAGCAGTCCTACAGGTCCTAAAGGTAGTTTTGACAGCCGTCCTACAGGTCCTACAGGTAGTTCTGACAGCAGTCCTACAGGTCCTACAGGTAGTTTTGACGGCAGTCCTACAGGTCCTACAGGTAGTTTTGACAGCAGTCCTACAGGTCCTAAAGGTAGTTCTGACAGCAGTCCTACAGGTCCTAAAGGTAGTTCTGACAGCAGTCCTACAGGTCCTACAGGTAGTTTTGACAGCAGTCCTACAGGTCCTACAGGTAGTTATGACGGCAGTCCTACAGGTCCTACAGGTCGTTTTGACAGCAGTCCTACAGGTCCTACAGGTAGTTATGACGGCAGTCCTACAGGTCCTACAGGTAGTTTTGACGACAGTCCTACAGGTCCTAAAGGTAGTTTTGATGGCAGTCCTACAGGTCCTAAAGGTGGTTTTGACAGCAGTCCTACAGGTCCTACAGGTAGTTTTCACAGCAGTCCTACAGGTCCTACAGGTAGTTCTGACGGCAGTCCTACAGGTCCTAAAGGTAGTTTTGATGGCAGTCCTACAGGTCCTAAAGGTAGTTCTGACAGCAGTCCTACAGGTCCTAAAGGTAGTTTTCACAGCAGTCCTGCAGGTCCTGAAGGTAGTTTTGAAGGCAGTCCTACAGGTCCTGAAGGTAGTTTTGACAGCAGTCCTACAGGTCCTGAAGGTAGTTTTGACAGCAGTCCTACAGGTCCTAAAGGTAGTTTTGACGGCAGTCCTACAGGTCCTAAAGGTAGTTTTGACAGCAGTCCTACAGGTCCTACAGGTAGTTCTGACGGCAGTCCTACAGGTCCTAAAGGTAGTTTTGACGGCAGTCCTACAGGTCCTACAGGTAGTTTTTGATGGCGAACAGATGGTGCGCCTATAGGCACAGTGTGCTGCGTCAATGGAGCTCATAACGTACTTTCTTTTCTCCTGAATAATAATATGAATATCTGTGTAATAAAATATTTGTGTCCATCTCATTATCTGTGCTTTCCCGAATTCATATTCGGATTTGGACTCATCCCTACTATCTAGCTAACATTAGCATGTAGCCAGAGCAATATATTCCATATAGTCTATCTAGCTAATGTTAGCAAGTAGCCAGAGCAATAGACCTGACCAGAAGATATATTAATAGGCTACCTAACAGAAGATAGGTTGACGCCTGTCTGCTCCCGGCTGCCCTTGGAAGGACGACGGGATGGGTTAATCGCAGATACGAATTGCATGCATGCATCACATGTGTGCCGATTGATGACCTCTGAGCAGGTCCTAAATTATTATTATTTTTTTTTTGATCCACTTTTTCTCCCATTTTCTATATTTTCTCCCATCCCAATTTCGTATCATCCAATTCAACCCTCCCCTGTCACGAACGCTGTTTCTTGCCTCCCACAAGCCGGCTGCAATGTGGACTAAGTCATACATAGCACAAGTCCCCTCCGGTACTTGAGGTAACAGCAGTCGCATCTTTTCACCTGCGCAGCTCGATCTCTCAGTGGCGAGGAGTAACGCGTGGGAGGCTCACGCTGCCCCCGACACTTCCTGATTCTACTGCGCAGGCGCACCAACCGACCTGTAGGAGTCGCTGTCCACAACGCCCGATCCCCACCCATCAGTTTCCCACCCCCTAATACGGCCAATGTGTATTAGTATGAACGACCAGCTAAACTGAAAGCAATGTGGAGTGCTGGGCTCGAACAGGCAAGCCCAGCGTCTCCGTCATTCGTGGCGAGCGCTTTGCCCACTACGCCACGTAGCCGCCCTAAATTATTATTATTATTATTATAGATACATTAGTAGGCTACCTAACATAATTAGTAGTAGGGATGCTCGATATTGGATTTTTTACCGATACCGATATACCGATATTGTCCAACTCTTAATTTCCGATACCAATATCAACCGATACCGATATATGCAGGGTTTCCCCCCCCAAAAAATTTAATAATTTCAGGTAATTAACATTACATATCTCTTGTTGTGGAATTAACACAACATTATGCATACTTTTGACAATAAATAAAATCAGAATTTGTTCTTACTTGCTTGCCTGGGTAAATAAAGGTTATATAAAAAAAATAAAAAAATAAAAATATATATATATCTATATATATATATATTTTGAAAACCAATAGGCCTACCGATATTTTCCGATATCACATTTGAATGCCGATATCGGCCGATAATATCTGTAGGCCGATAATATCGGACATCCCTAATTAGTAGGCTATCTAACAGAAGATAGGTAGAACAGAAGATACATCTGTAGGCTACCTAACAGAAGATAGGTAGATAATGTATGATAGAATATGGTTGATGTTCATGGTCACAGGAAGGCAGGTCCTGTTACTCACAGCCCTCTTTCATATAACACAACACAATTACAAGGGACCTGTTTATGGACACTTTAACATTGTGGTTTTATGACTGGACATACATACCAATAAAATACAAAATATTTTAAATAATGCAATCATTATATATATATAGGTGTTAAACACGTTCCAAGTTTTAATATTGTTATACATTTTCAACAAAAATCAAATACTTTTCTCCAACTGGACCTCTTGTCCAGGTCTCAAGAACCGATGTTATAGTTCTCAGCAACTGCAATTAATTAATACATTTTTTTTGGGGAGAAATAGATTGCAATCCATCCTGTTTACGTACCCCACAAAAAGAAATACCATTACCTACAGTTCTAGTCACAGAGTTACATAATACAAAGTGACGGCATAGATGCACAGGAGGGTCATAACGGCAGAGAGAGATAGGGCCAGAACGGACCCCCCTGCCGCAGCCCCACTCCCACATGGGAAGCCCTCATTAACACCGAAATGGCCCACGGCACCAGCGCCGCCATTAAAGTAGCACTACCAAACAACAACTTTCAAACGAGCCCCTGACTAATTACCCTGTCATTACAGTTTACCTGTAGCTTTGCAGAGACCAAACAACTTTTGGAGTCATCCAGGCCTCCCTCCCCGCGGTCACATTAAATGCCAGGGCATAATTTCACTATTCACTAACGACTCCTGGGAACGCTCCCCTCAAGGAACACAATCAGGCATAATTGACCATTCAAACACAGCGAACAACACAACAGTATACCTCACACCGTGAACTCGCTGGACACAATGTCACACTGCCACGACTTGAAAAACAACAATGTAGAATAATAATAATAATAGTGCACATTATCATGCACACTATACAGTTGATAAAATGAAACAGTTTTATACACTGCGGCAAGCAGATCTCCCTGCTGCAACAACATGTTATCATCTTGGGCCATTTCGGTGTTAATGAGGGCTTCCCATCCTATTCTGATGTTTTAAGGGACACAACATAGTCAGGGAAATGTCGTTTCTGGTTAGGGTGAGGAATAGTTAAGGCTAGGGTTAGAAAATGTTAGTTATAGGATATAGGATATAGGATATATGATATAGGATATAGGATACAGATATAGGATATAGGATATAGGATATCGGATATCGGTTATTGGATATCGGATATAGGATATAGGATACAGGATACAGGATATAGGATATAGGATATAGGATATAGGATATAGGATATAGGATATAGGATACAGATATAGGATAGGATACTAACAGGCTGAGTGTTAGTTATCATAATTACTCCATGGTGTGTGTTAGTTATCATGGTGTTAGTTATCATAATTACTCCATGGTGTGTGTTAGTTATCATGGTGTTGGTAATTACTCCAAACAATGCAATGGATCTTTTTAGGCAGCTGGGGGAGTATTCAAAATGGCATCCCTGGTTGCCACAGCTCAGAGGTCCTGAGGGGGTGTTTAGGAGGTGAACATGTTGCCTGCACCTCTACACCACTGCACTACTATAACCATTTATTTCCCAGCGTGCACAATTAATCAGACACTGGCCAAATCGCTGCCTTAGCAAAGGAATGGGTGATGGATGGAAACGCTGGAATTCTAGAAGGGCTCCACGCGGGACACTTAGCTATGTGGTGCTAATTAAAAAGCCATATTATTGAGGTTCCCCATCAGACCTACAGAGCTGTGTGGCGCTAGGAGTGCTGCTACTGCTACTGTAGGGTACTGAGGGAGAGAGGACTGGGGGAGGGCGGGGTGGTAGATATAGGCTTCTATAGTGGCACATAAGCCAAGCCAAATTAGCCTAGTGGTGTTAGGCCCCCTGTGCCTATTAAACATGAGCTAAGTGGAAGAGACTAACAGGCTGAGGACGGTTACTACCAGAGACTAACAGGCTGTAAATGGTACAGTAAATGACCATGTATGGTTTTGTCAATATTCCAATGTACAGTTTTTCTTGTACAGTTGTACAGTGTTCCCCACCCACCCCTCCTACCCAAACCTATTTTTTTTATATACTTTTTTCTCCCCATTTTTTATTTTGTTCTCCCTTCCCCAATTTCGTATTGTCCAATTCTACCCTCCCCTGTCTCGAACGCTGTTAGGCCATGCCTCCCACAAGCCGGCTGCAATGTGGACGAAGCCTTGCATCACGTGTCCCCTCCGGAACTCGAGGAGGCAGCCGTCGCATCTTTTCACCTGCACAGCGCGATCTCTCAGCGGCGGGGGTCTGCGTGGGAGGGACACGCCGCCCCCGTCGCTTCCTGATTCTACTGCGCAGGCGCACCAACCGACCTGTAGGAGTCGCTGTCCACAACGTCCGATCCCCACCCACCAGCTTCCCACCCCCTAATACTGCCAATTGTATTAGTATGAACGACCAGCCAAGCTGGTAGCAACGCCGAGAGCTGGGCTCGAACCCAGCATCTCCTGCGTTGGTGGCGAGCGCCTTGCCCACTGCGCCACCTAGCCGCCCTGAGCATTTTTGGTTGAAATAAAATTTGACGTAATTATTTGACGATTAATTGCGAATATTTTCATGTTGAGCTATAGATTGTGGATGAATACGCACGGAAAGGTACACCATGCAAATGTTCATGCTTTATTTGTTTTAAACGAGACGATTTAGAAATGGGCAATTGTGAAATACATTGCGATTTCAAGCCAGGTGGACCAGCCGGAAACAACAATGACGTAACCACTACACCTCCCTATTAAGGCTCATAATAGTGGTGTGATGAAGGTTGTGTGGAGCTGATGATGTGAGACACATTGATCTGTAGCACTGAGCAACATATCTGCTCTATTCAACACTAAAGGTGTCCAAACAAACTCTGACTGACATGCACTGTGTCTGTCTGTGTGTGTGTGTGTGTGTGTGTGTGTGTGTGTGTGTGTGTGTGTGTGTGTGTGTGTGTGTGTGTGTGTGTGTGTGTGTGTGTGTGTGTGTGTGTGTGTGTGTGTGTGTGTGTGTGTGTGTGTGTGTGTGTGTGTGTGTGTGTCTGTGCAAACGGCATGTTTCTCCTCTGGCCATTCCTCTCCTGCTGCTCTTTACAAAACACAGCCATCTCCTAACATTTACTACATTTAACAACAAGGCGTCATAAATACCAGCTCCATACAGCAGCACTGGATGAAGGGAGAGGGAGAAAAAGCCTGATGGGATCAATGGTGCAAAAAATTGGTTTTATCGAGTTGCCACATGGCTCACATTTCCTCCAGACACTGATAAGAGAATGAGAGAACGAGTCTGCCCTTCTCCCTGTATGTGTATGTGTGTGTGTGTGTGTGTGTGTGAGAGAGAGAGAGAGAGAGAGAGAGAGAGAGAGAGAGAGAGAGAGAGAGAGAGAGAGAGAGAGAGAGAGAGAGAGAGAGAGAGAGAGAGAGAGAGCGTGAAAATAAATGAGATTATTGATGTTACTGAGATTTGAGCAGAGAGTAGAGAGGGGAGGCCTGTGGGTTCACTGGTCCATGGAACGCTTAATTTGGGAGAAAGGCCACTGCGTCAGGAGCTTGGATTGTGACCTCACGTGCGTGTATGTGTTTGTGTGTGAGCGAGAGAGAGAGAGAGAGAGAGAGAGAGAGAGAGAGAGAGGGAGTCATTGAGAGGAAATGATAATTTTACAAGTGAAATCGCCTCAAAACATAATCATTGTTGACCTTTAAACTGTTTTGGTTGTACACACACACACACACACACACACACACACGCACGCACGCACGCACACGCACACGCATGCATGCACACCCACATGCACGCACCACACACACACACACACACACACACACACACACACACACACACACACACACACACACACACACACACACACACACACACACACACACACACACACACACACACACACACACACACACACACACACACACACAATAAATATACAAAAAAAAAGTCTCCTCTTCCTATTTTGGTTATTTAAACTTGAAATCCAATAAATGCAAGCACCTACTGTACAAGTATGTCCATCTGTTATTCACAAACATTTTAAATAAATGCTGTTTGCCAATTTACAATTGTTGTATGAAAAAAATGTATGAACTGAAAGAAATCCTGACCTCCTACTGTGGCTCCAGATCAAGAACAACTGGGAGGACAAAGCTTATATGTGTGTGTGTGTGTGTGTGTGTGTGTGTGTGTGTGTGTGTGTGTGTGTGTGTGTGTGTGTGTGTGTGTGTGTGTGTATGTGTGTGTGTGTGTGTGTGTGTGTGTGTGTGTGTGTGTGTGTGTGTGTGTGTGCATGTGCGCGCGTGTGTGTGTGTAGGTGTGTGTAGGTGTGTGTGTGTGTGTGTGTGTGTGTGTGTGTGTGTGTCTAGCATCCTACCCTTCTCCTGTTCTGCATGGAGAAGCAGGCATGCAACAGGATCCCAGGTTGGGGGTACCCCCCTACTGAGTCTTTCATATTCTTCAAGCTGAGCGTTTTACGGTCAAGCTAGTCTCACATAGCCAGACCTCTCTCCACACTACATTACCACTGTGCCAGTGCCGGAGGTCTGGCTGCACCTATGATCATTTACCTTTGTATTTCTTTAAACCAATCACAATCATCCGGGGGCGGTGCTTAAAGAAGCCCAGGATGCTGCGACGGTGCCTTTGTAAAATAGTGTCACAGATACAGGAAGGGGAGGAACATTCAATCGGGCCAATGGCTGCTTATACCCACAGTCTACATCCTGTGAGTCAGACTACGGTCAAGCTAGAGGAGGGTCCTTCAGCAGGACTTGTTTCTCTATCAGTCTCTCTAATTCATTTATCTCTTCTGTCATACTCCCATTGTGCTTCTCCAATGCATCTTCAATACACTACACTACAGAACTTGAATGGATACAAAAGGCCTAAAGCTGCCCTGCACATCACCAGTAAACTAGCTCTGTGCTGGCTGGGCCAGTGTTTTTCTATGGAGAGAGAGAGGTAAACTAGCTCTGTGCTGGCTGGGCCAGTGTTTTTCTATGGAGAGAGAGAGGTAAACTAGCTCTGTGCTGGCTGGGCCAGTGTTTTTTTATGGAGAGAGAGAGGTAAACTAGCTCTGTGCTGGCTGGGCCAGTGTTTTTCTATTGAGAGTGCCCAACTGCACTGCAATGCTACCCTTAGCATCACGCAACGTTCAAGATTGACTGCTCGAAATTCAATGTATTTCAACTTTGACCTCGGTTGCCACTGACCTTTCAAAACACAACCAATGAGAACACACCGGCGTCATGTGATGTAAGCAGAAACAACCGATCCTTCTCTGTGTTTTGGAGTTTACCACCACAAAAACCAAACACTTAAAAACTGAGTTGTAACCCATAATTATTTAAAAACGCTCCCTTTTTCACACTTGCATGAATTGGGCCCAAAAAAATCTGCTCTGCCTTTTTGGCTGCATTGTGAAGCTCTTGACTGGGGCCTTGGCTGCACCTCGCCAGAGCAGGGAGCAGAATGCTGATCAGGTGCAGGCAGCAGATTAAGATGGTCTCGTTAATGTTGCAATGTTGACAATGTTGTCCTGGAAATGAGCATTGCAATATGTGCGGACAGAGACTTAGAGACTTGGAATCAGCTTTCTGTCACGCACAGAATCGAAAATGCAAGAGACCAAACTGACTGGCTGCTCTATCGGCTCCTCTATCGGCTCCTCTATCGGCTCCTCTATCGGCTGCTCTATCGGCTCCTCTATCGGCTCCTCTATCGGCTGCTCTATCGGCTCCTCTATCGGCTCCTCTATCGGCTGCTCTATCGGCTCCTCTATCGGCTCCTCTATCGGCTCCTCTATCGGCTCCTCTATCGGCTGCTCTATCGGCTCCTCTATCGGCTCCTCTATCGGCTCCTCTATCGGCTCCTCTATCGGCTGCTGTCTTGGCTGCTCTATCGGCAGCTCTACCTGCCTTCTCACACACTCCTCTCCTTCTCTCTACGCCTGTGTGTTGAGAACGTATCTAACCCTGTCAATCAATAGGTGGAGCGGACAGTGGGAATCGATGGGACCACACACACAGCTACCTGAGGTCCCCCACACTTCATAACCGCTCAATACGTCAAAACGCACACTCCGGTCCAGATTCTATTGGCTGGCTCGGCTGAACAGGACCCCCCCCCCCCCCCCCCCCTCATGCATTTCAGACGACTGCCAGCCTCTCCATTTCAAATGCATTGTGTCAAAGATCATCTATTGAAGTCAGTCGCTCGTATTCTTTCGTTCTCTACCTCCCTTGCTCTTTCTCTCCTTCATTTTTCCTCCCTTTCTTTTCTGCTCCTGTCATAATTCCTCTCTTTCCTTCTCTCTCTCCACCCATTATTCCATTCTCCCTGTCCTCTCTCTCGGCTAACCTTCTCTTTTACACTCTCCTTAATACGCACCGCCTTATCAGATGCCACAAGTGGTTTGGAGTTTCATCTCCTCTCCTCCTTCCTCTCCTCTCCTCCCTCACTCCGTCCCTCCCTCCCTCCCCCCTCCTCCTCTCTCCTCCCTCACTCCTCCTTCCCACCCCTCCTCTCCTCTCCTCCTTCCTCCTCTCCCTCCCTCCCTCCCCTCCCTCCCCCCTCCCTCCCTCCCTCCCTCCCTCCCTCCCTCCCTCCCTCCCTCCTCTCCTCCGGTTATTCATCCCTCCTTCCTGTGCTGTGAAAGTCAAGCTTCCTTCTACAAAACCCGGCATCCTTATCAGCATGACCCCATGACCCCAGATGCATTGCAGAAGAGCCACAAGGAGACAATAGAGACCGCCAATCCCCAGGGAGAGCCAGGGGACCCGGGTGTGTGTGTGTGTGTGTGTGTGTGTGTGTGTGTGTGTGTGTGTGTGTGTGTGTGTGTGTGTGTGTGTGTGTGTGTGTGTGTGTGTGTGTGTGTGTGTGTGTGTGTGTGTGTGTGTGTGGTGCCATTAGAGCAGTCTATTTACGAAGCAACTGTCTAAACACTTGTGATAACAGACAATGGAGCGACAGCAGCCTAAAGTACTGCACAGTAGCTGCTCAGAGCAGGGAGACGAGAGGGCAGTGTGTGTGTGTGTGTGTGTGTGTGTGTGTGTGTGTGTGTGTGTGTGTGTGTGTGTGTGTGTGTGTGTGTGTGTGTGTGTGTGTGTGTGTGTGTGTGTGTGTGTGTGTGTGTGTGTGTGTGTGTGTGTGTGTGTGTGTGTGTGTGTGTGTGTTAGATGACTGCCCCTACTAGCCACGGTTAACATTCTTTATTTTTTGTTTAGACCCAGTTAAAAACGACAGTAGCTGCTATTTATTTATTTCTTATTAAGAATGTGAAATCTCTCGTCATGTCAGCGTTGATTCGATGCTCTATAAAGGTAGATTATACATTACAGACACAAATATGTCGTCTGTATCCATTTATTTTTAGGTAACGAATTTGGCCAAATAAGTAGGCTATTTGTAATTACATTTTGAAGAAGCAGCTTAGTCATAAAGTACTCCTGTTTGGCCTATTCATATTGGGTTTCAATGCCTTGCTCATGGACACAATGACAGGATGGTGCCCAGAATCTGTGCCATTCAGATGTTATTAGAGTCAGGTAATATTGTTACCCTCTGACGTGATGACTTTTGCTAAAGTACAACTTAAGTTTGGTAAACATCTCAGTTTCTTTAAAGTGTTAAGTTTCTGACTACAAACATAAGTTTGACTAAACGTATCATACTATTTTGGTAGCAAAAGTAACCAAGTAACAACATATCATTTCAATATATTAAGCAGTACAACTTCTTTCTGAGTAAAGTTTCTTTCTTAAATGTACTTAAGTATACAAAGTATATTTTCTGAAAATATACTTACTTATACTTAACTTATTTCACTTTACTTTGTTTTTGTGTTTTGTA
>NC_140172.1:139838384-139850884 GCF_963971535.1 Notolepis coatsorum
ATAATTTTTCTCTTAGGGGTTCAATGATAAATGTAAATTTCATAGCTTGGTATAATACCATTAAAAACACATTTTGACAGAATAATGTACCTTCCATGTAATGATAACAATATTGTAAGTGGTAGTGTATTTAAAAAACATTAAGACTGTATTTCCTAGGAACCTGTTGCTGTCACAATGTAATGTATCGAGGCGTCAAAGGAGTGTAAGCTGTGAGTATGATGATATGAAGTTGTTATGATACAGTTTGAATAATATTAAACAAGACTAAATCAGCCCCAGGCCCATGGAGGATATATATATATATATATATATATATATATATATATATATATATATATATATATATATATATATATATATATATATATATATATATATATATATATAAATAAATTATAATATTTGCACAGCAGCGGGGTGGCTAGGTGGTGTAGTGGGCAAGGCACTCGCCACCAGTGTGGAGACGCTAGGATTCGCGTGTTCGAATCCAGCTCTCCACATTGTTTTCAGTTTAGCTGGTCGTCCGCAGTAATACACATTGGCCGTATTACGGGGAGGGAAAACTGAAGGGTGGGGATCGAACGTTGTGAACAAGCGACTCCTACAAGTCGGTTGGTGCGCCTGCGCAGTAGAATCAGGAAGTGTCGGGGGCAGCGGGATGCGACTGCTGTTACCTCAAGTACCGGAGGGGACTTGTGCTATGTATGACTTAGTCCACATTGCAGCCGGCTTGTGGGAGGCAAGAAACAGCGTTCGTGACAGGGGAGGGTTGAATTGGATGATACGAAATTGGGATGGGAGAAAATATAGGAAAATGGGAGAAAAAGTGGACCAAAAAAAAATAAAAAAATTTGCACAGCAGCCACGAAGAACATTGGGTGAGGGAAGTCAGACTTCCAGAGGTTTGGTTTTCCTTGCATTTTGTAATTGTTCGTCACGTTTTGTAAATTGTCAAATCACCAGTTGGGAAGCCACATCACGTATGCGTGGGCTTAATGATTTTTGGATAGACCAGAAAAAAGCACTTCTGAAAGTAAGACAAGTATCCTCTTTTTATACTGGTTCCTTGCCTGTGACTTAGAAAATTTGTTCTAAATGTTTTCTTGCGTTGCTGCTTCTGTGCTCACAGGCCCAGGCGTACATGCCTTTGTCTTGACTTATTGTTGAAGTATTGTCTTATTTTGGTGAGGTTAATTTTCTGTTCTGATAAGGAGGGCACTCCATTTTTGTCGCTGTCCAGGGTGCTGAATGTTGCCTGCTGTGTCACACAGACCTACTTGGCTGATGTAACCTAGATTTTTCCTGACTTATTATTGACATTATTGTCTTATATTGCTGAGTTTTATATTCCGTTTATTGATAAGGAATGTACTTCCTCTGCTGTCCATCGATACAGGGTGTTTAATTAATGTTGTCTTGGCATATTGTGAAGGCATGCACTTGTGAAACTTGTGGCAAGCTAGTCAATTAAATGCACTTTACAGCCTAGTTACAGTATATCCAATACATGATATTGTTTATGTTTTTAGAAACAACTTCACAGCAGTCTACTTCAGGAGAAAATGGATAGTTTGTGACACTATAAAATTTGGGGGCCTCCAAAACATCAAGCCCTTGGACCCAAAGTAATGTTGAAGAGCCCCTGTGGGTTGGTAACCTGTGGCTCCCAGATATTATTCCAATAGTTCATGAAAAATAAAACTCTTTCCATATCATAACTTTCCATATCATAACCTATTTGCTTAGTATTTTAAGATGACATAGTCTAATGCTTAGTATTTAATATGACATAGTCTAACTAATACTTAGTATTTAAGATGACAGTCTAATGCTTAGTATTTAAGATGACATAGTCTAATGCTTAATATTTTAAGATGACATAGTCTAATGCTTAATATTTTAAGATGACATAGTCTAATGCTTAATATTTTAAGATGACATAGTCTAATGCTTAATATTTTAAGATGACATAGTCTAATGCTTTGTATTTAAGATGACATAGTCTAATGCTTAATATTTTAAGATGACATAGTCTAATGCTTAATATTTTAAGATGACAGTCTAATGCTTAGTATTTAAGATGACATAGTCTAATGCTTAATATTTAAGATGACATAGTCTAATGCTTAATATTTTAAGATGACATAGCCTAATGCTTTGTATTTTAAGATGACATAGTCTAATGCTTAGTATTTAATATGACTTAGTCTAATGCTTAGTATTTAAGATGACAGTCTAATGCTTAGTATTTAAGATGACATAGTCTAATGCTTAATATTTTAAGATGACATAGTCTAATGCTTTGTATTTTAAGATGACATAGTCTAATGCTTTGTATTTTAAGGTGACATAGTCTAATGCTTTGTATTTTAAGATGACATAGTCTAATGCTTAATATTTTAAGATGACATAGCCTAATGCTTGGTATTTTAAGATGACATAGTCTAATACTTAATATTTTAAGATGACATAGCCTAATGCTTTGTATTTTAAGATGACATAGTATAATGCTTAGTATTTAAGATGACATAGCCTAATGCTTAGTATTTAAGATGACATAGCCTAATGCTTTGTATTTTAAGATGACATAGCTAGAACACAATCAATGCAACGCACAGTGCTGTATAGAGCCACAGTCACATGGAACTCACGTCCAGCACAAACTAAAACAAGCTTTAAAAGACAACTGGAACAACATCTTCAGACAACATCCCCAACATGAATGGAAATAAATGTGGAGCTTGACACCTGATAAGAATGAATGGTGGTGTTGACAGCAGACTTTTTATAGACATACTGTGTAGTAAGACTGCTGATTTGTGTCACGTTCCACTAAAGTGAAATATCCCTTTAAGAGCAACCTCTGAGCTCAGTGATGGAAAATGACAGGGGGGGGGGGGAGAGAGAGAGAGAGAGAGAGAGAGAGAGAGAGAGAGAGAGAGAGAGAGAGAGAGAGAGAGAGAGAGAAAGTGAGAGAGAGTTGAGTGTAATAATAATAATAGAGCGCCGTTCCTCATGGAGATCTTTGGAAATGGACGGTAGGATTTGTCCTGTTGTGAGGGTAATAGCAGAGATTACGCTTCCCTTGCCTAATATCTTTTCCAGGAGAAAGAGAGAGTGATGGAGGGATGGATGATGGTGGAGAAGAAAGGAGTGGGAGAAAGGGAAGTAAAGGCATATGAGAAAGAAAGTGGTATGGGGGGTGAGAGAGTGAGAGAGTGAGAGGAGGAGAGAGAGAGCGAGCTCTACGTGAAGCTAGTATCTACAGAGGCGAGAGGTGAGGCGCTGCATATCACTGGTCAGGAAGAGGCCACAATTAGCTCGTCAGCAAGGCCTGTATAATCTACACCTCACTGTGCGGAAACTAGGGATGCTCGATATTGGCTTTTTTACCGATACCGATATACCGATATTGTCCAACTCTTAATTTCCGATACCGAAATCAACCGATATCAACCGATACCGATATATGCAGAGTTCCCCCCCCCAAAAAACGGAATAATTTCAGGTAATTAACATTACATATCTCTTGTTGTGGAATTAATACAACATTATGCATACTTTGACAATAAATAAAATCAAAATTTGTTCTTACTTGCTTGCCTGGGTAAATAAAGGTTATAGAAATGTAAAAAAAATATTTATTTTAATTTTTGATTTTTGATTTTTTTGAAAACCGATACCGATATTTTCCGATATCACATTTTAATGCCGATATCGGCCGATAATATCGGTATGCCGATAATATCGGACATCCCTAGTGGAAACATTTAAAAAATACAACTAATACTACTACCAAACTAAGTTTATTCAAACTTCAACCGTTTAACGGTACCTGCACACAAAACTTTGTGATAATATGTATTTGTTTGACTAAATGATCATGTATTTAAACAGGCTCCTTTTTTTTAACATGTGTAAAAGTGTATTTATTCCATGTGCGCTGGTTAACCTTTGAAAATATTGCTAATGCTACAGTAGCTCTATTGTAGCAATTAGCTAACTAAAATTGTTTCTACATGTTGGAATAATGTTCAGATATCTATAAGGCATAACTAGCTAGTAACCATGAGCACGTCATGTTGGGACATGATCATCATCATCATCAACAACGTCTAAATGATGATGAAGTATTGTGATCTGGTAAATTCCTCCTAGATGTATATGAAATATTTATGTTTCTTAGCCCATAAATTAATATTTGTTGCAGCCCAACAACAAGAAGAGGAAGCGGTGTAGAGATGAGAATATGATGAGAGCATTAGAAGACTGAGAGAGGAGAGATGAGAATATGATGAGAGTGTTGTCAGACTGAGAGAGGAGAGATGAGAATATGAGGAGAGTGTTGTCAGACTGAGAGGGGTAAGATGAGAATATGATGAGAGTGTGTTGTCAGACTGTGAGGGGAGAGATGAGAATATGATGAGAGCATTAGAAGACTGAGAGAGGAGAGATGAGAATATGATGAGAGTGTTGTCAGACTGAGAGAGGAGAGATGATAATATGAGGAGAGTGTTGTCAGACTGAGAGGGGTGAGATGAGAATATGATGAGAGAATTAGAAGACTGAGAGAGGAGAGATGAGAATATGATGAGAGTGTTGTCAGACTGATAGAGGAGATATGAGAATATGATGAGAGTGTTGTTAGACTGATAGAGGAGAGATGAGAATATGATGAGAGTGTTGTCAGACTGTTAGAGGAGAGATGATAATATGATGAGAGTGTTGTCAGACTGAGAGAGGAGAGATGAGAATATGATGAGAGTGTTGAATGAATGAATGAATGAATGAATTTTTATTCACACACACACACACAATACATTTTACATGCGAGTATCCTCATGTGATAACATGTCGCAAATTGTGTGCATGTGCCAGGTCTCCCAAGAAGCTATTTAAAGCTTTTGGAGGGAGCCTGAACACAGATACAAACAGAATATGAACAACAAAACAATAACAAAATAAACAAAACAAAACAAACAATCAAAAACAAAACAAAAAACTACAACGTGGGTAGGTTTATACACCTACCTACTAACTGACATATAACATATGTTGTCAGACTGTTAGAGGAGAGAGATGAGAATATGATGAGAGTGTTGTCAGACTGTGAGGGGAGAGATGAGAATATGATGAGAGTGTTGTCAGACTGTTAGAGGAGAGATAAGAATATGATGAGAGTGTTGTCAGACTGTTAGAGGAGAGAGATGATAATATGATGAGAGTGTTGTCAGACTGTGAGAGGAGAGATGAGAATATGATGAGAGTGTTGTCAGACTGAGAGAGGAGAGATGAGAATATGATGAGAGTGTTGTTAGACTGCGAGAGGAGAGATGATAATATGATGAGTGTGTTGTCAGACTGTGAGAGGAGAGATGAGAATATGATGAGAGTGTTGTCAGACTGAGAGAGAGGAGAGTTGAGAATATGATGAGTGTGTTGTCAGACTGCGAGAGGAGAGATGAGAATATGATGAGTGTGTTGTCAGACTGTGAGAGGAGAGATGAGAATATGATGAGAGTGTTGTCAGACTGTTAGAGGAGAGAGATGAGAATATGATGAGAGTGTTGTCAGACTGTGAGAGGAGAGATGAGAATATGATGAGAGTGTTGTCAGACTGTGAGAGGAGAGAGATGAGAATATGATGAGAGTGTTGTCAGACTGTGAGAGGAGAGATGAGAATACAATGAGAGTGTTGTTAGACTGTTAGGAGAGATGAGAATATGATGAGTGTTGTCAGACTGTGAGGGAGAAATAATAATATGATGAGTGTGTTGTCAGACTGTGAGGGCTGCCAAGGTGAGGAGGAGTACTGTTGTGAACTGCTATACTTATTCTAACAACACCGCTTTTTTTCTTTTGTCTTATTCATTCATCCCAAACTGGAACTGCACACACACACACACACACACACACACACACACACACACACACACACACACACACACACACACACACACACACACACACACACACACACACACACACACACACACACACACACACACACACACACACACACACACACACACACACACACACTCTTCATTTGACCACGATTTCGATTCGATTAATTTTCAATACATTTTCGATAAATTTTCTATCAGTTAATTCCCCCCAAATTTTTTAATACACAAATGTGGCTGGGGGAACTGATTCACTCAGCATGAATGGACTATAGGTCAATAAAAACAATACACACAAAAAAAACGAACAGTAAAAAAAAAGAAAAATAAATATATATTTTTTTATTTAGATTAATTTAGATTATAATCGATTATAACATATTCAAACAATGCATCCATTCTAACACATTAGAATCGATGCATCGTTACACCCCTATATAATAACATAAAAACAAACGTCCTGTGGGTCCACAAAATCTGTCTCCCAGTCATTGACAATGAAGCAGCTCCAAACTTGATCACAAGTTTGATTCTTACTTCGCTGGTTTCTGGCATTGGGAGATTGAAGATACTCTAATGCTTAAGTTTAGATTACTAATATCCTCTCTGATGTGTTTTAATTAAACACTTAAAAACAATGGGTCTCATTCTCCAACGGACTTACGCCAAGATATTTGCTCTCAGGGCCATTTGAGACGTCTTAAGGCCGGTGGTGGGATTCCACAAATCGTCCCTAAGCTTGGATTCGGCCGTGACTGAGAGCAGGATTTAGGAGTGCTGAGGAGCACACTTAACTTTGTTAGATATCTGTTTTATTGATTAATTATACATTTGAAAGAATGCAGGTTATAGCCAACATGCAATATATCCCATTGATTGGTAATTTTTTTTTTTTAAATAGTACACTCATTTGAGTAGTGGAAAAGGGGTAGGATTAAATAAGTGTATACTTCTTCCTACTCCTTTTCGAACATGTAGATTGAGTTGTGTTTTGCTTTTGTTATTGTTTGTTTGTATTCATTGCATGTTCGAAAGAAAGATTTCAAATCAAATAAAAAAATCAAACAATGGGACAGACTCTCTCTCTTATTCTCTCTCTCTCTCTCTCTCTCTCTCTCTCTCTCTCTCTCTCTCTCTCTCTCTTGTGTGCGTCTGCACATTACATTATGCAAAATATGTATAATAGGTATAATATGTATGCACACGGTCTTCAGCAGTGAAGGGAAGCCCAACTTGTGGCCAGAGCACACACGCACGCACGCACGCACGCACGCACGCACGCACGCACGCACGCACACAGGTTAAGTGGGCTTCCCAGATGTATACGTTGGTCCTGGCCGCTGCTCTGCCAAGGCACATACTGTAGGAGTGAGTCTGGCAGCACTGGGGAAGCCACACATTTAGTAACGGAGAGGTAGAGGGGGGGGGGGGGGGGGGGGGGGGGTGCAGAAGAGGGTTAACCTGGAGGTTAGATGAGTAGGCTGGCGACCACACCATTGGTCAATTTGAAACAGTAAACAATTTGTATATTTGTCCATACTCAGTGGCGGCTGGCCGATAGTGGGCGCTAGAGCGCCGCCCTCCCTGGTTAAAAGAAGAAGAAGAAAGAATTATTTGCATGAGGAGGCAGCAGCCTATTCATCCCCCAGCCGAGCCGAGCCGGCGCCTAGCCCCGTCCACTCCATTTTCATGAGCGCTCATTTCTGCTCCGCCGTAATTGCGCAACTCACAGGGCAAAATGCAAATACGTATAAAAAAATATGTACGTACAACATAGCGCTGTCAAATACGATACCAGAGGGCGCTTGCTCGAGTGCCCGATGCAGTCACTATTGGCTGAGAGTGGCACGTGACATCGCGTCCCCAGACGTTGTGCTCTGGGCTCTGGCTCTGCAGATGCGAGGGGCTACTAGGAAATAGTTGTCGGAAATTGATAATAATCACAAGATACTGTACATTCAGACAGTGTTGGATCTAACTAAATAGATTTATATGGACACTTTTATGGAAAGTTCAAGCCTGGAGTCTGGACCACAAAGCTTCTCGAACTAGGGTAGGCTATACTCTGTCTTAGCTGGTTCGACAACAAACAACAACACGCTATGGATGCTGTCTGGACAGTGGATATATACATCAACAGTCTGGACAGTGGACATATACATCAACAGTCTGGACAGTGGACATATACATCAGCAGCCTGGACATATCAAGCCCTCCTGGACCGCGTTTAGAATAGAATAGAATAGAATAGGTCTTTATTTGTCATTGTTGGTACAACGAAAATGTGTTAGGAACATCACCACTGGCATACAAACATAAGATATAGCATGTGCAAAATAATAATGTCAATAATAATAGTAATATAGTAATAAAGTATCAATGTCCCAATGTCCTCAATATATAACATACCATCATTGTCCCAAGTGCATTTAGTGCTAGTGCAAATAAATTAATAAATATAAATATTTCAGTGAGAGTCCAGTGAGTTAATGGAAGGAGGGGGGGGGGGGCGTTGACTTGCAAAGGCTGAATAGTGTATAGTGCAGCAATGCAAGTCCGGTTCACAGTTATTGTTGTAAACTAAACAAAGTGAGTTGCGCAGGGTCGGCGCTAGGACCAACTTAATGGGAGGGCATATTGTACCCGCGGGGGGGCATACATAAATAAAATATAGGCGTCAGAAAACGAATTTCCCGCGAACCAACACACGTTTCAAAACATGAGTGCGCATAAGAGATAAGACATGTCTCTCTCTCTCTTTCTCTCTCTCACGTGACGTCACAAACACACTCACGTCTCACACACACAAATTAAACAGTATGAAATAGCCCGAGGCTGGGCTTAAATTCATTAACAAGTGAAAGTATTATTAATAATAACAAGGGGCAAGGCGGCTTAAATTAAACAGTATGAGTCGTACTGTATGACTCTATATGAATTGAAAATGGGGGACCCTGATGGAAACAAGACAAACGTCTTTCTCAGGTCTGCATCCCATTAACAATTGTATGTATTGAGCCGTACTGTATTGTACCCATTCTGCAATCTGTTAAATAAAGTTTTCATTCATTCATTCATTCACCCATTAGAAGAGTTGGAGGCGGCGAGTCGTGGCACTGAATCTCCTCAGGACGGTGTCCCACTTTCGCGTGAGGTCTTTTGCAACTTCAAACTCTGCCTCAATTATAGGCGATCCATTATATTATCCATTATTATTATTATGATGACATATTATGATTATAGACCACGCTAGCTTCTGCTGTGACAGATGCAGCTGCAGCGGCAGCACCGGGCGCTTCTTGGCCAGACTTCGTCTTCATGACGCCTCACTTACCGAAAGATCTTCAACGTTAGATGTTGGAGGACCGTCACCAGGGAGGAGGCCGTGAAGAAGCCTTAGGTGCCCCCCCTGCCCCACCATGCATGGCATGCAACCATTTTCGTATATATCCATTTTATGTCCGTCTCCAAGTGTTATATTTTACCCACTGACTCTATTGTACTTTTCACTCTCACTCAAGTCACGCAGTCACGCTCTGACTACCCTACCCATCAACTCAACGTGACCAATTACGCAATAACAAATTCAAACACACACACCAATCAGCGTGCGCTCAAACATACACTTCTTTTAAGACTTTTTTTGTTTAATTTCGTTTAATAATAGGCTAAATAGCCTATTTATAAAGGAAAACATCTGACTTTTACTATAATAAAAAAAAATGTATGTTTAATTATTTAATTTTTTTATAACAATTGCCCATGACGTTTGGAGGGGCACAGTGCGCCATCTGGGGGGGCATGGCCCGCGAATGACCCCCCATGGCGCCGACACTGGAGTTGCGGTCCCTCTCTCTCTCTCTCTCTCTCGCTCTCTCTCTCTCTCTCTCTCTCTCTCTCTCTCTCTCTCTCTCTCTCTCTCTCGCTCTCTCGCTCTCTCTCTCTCTCTCTCTCTCTCTCTCTCTCTCTCTCTCTCTCTCGCTCTCTCTCTCTCGCTCTCTCTATGCTGTGTTCTTGTTGAACATTAATTTCGTCGCGGGTGGATCATAATCAACCAGACAATGAATGGTAACTTGTTTAAAATGACAAGATATACATATGTTCATTATTGTATTGATCAGAGAGAGAGTGGAGATTCTTTTGGATTTAAAATAAGTGGATTATGGCTTGTTCAATATCGTCTATGTTTGAATGAATGAATGAATGAAAACTTTATTTAACAGATTGCAGAATGGGTACAATACAGTACGGCTCAATACACACAATTGTTAAGGGGATGCAGACCAGAGAAAGACGTTTGTCTTGTTTACATCAGGGTCCCCCATTTTTTATTCATATCGATAGTTTAATAGCTAGCCTTGGCTCGTTTAACAATATGCAAAATATGTGTACAGCCCTGTACTCATACTGAAGTTATTCTTGGTATATACTACACATACTAGGTCTGATTGTGTAACGAATCGATTCCACGTTGCGCTGTGTGTGAGTGAGAGAGAGAGAGAGAGAAAGAGAGAGAAAGAGAGAGAAGGAGACATAGAGGGGGATACTAATTAATTCCGCCCCCCCGTGAAGAATTCACCAGCCGCCATACTGAAAGTTTATTCTTAGTGTTAAAATTAGGGACGCACCGATCCGACTTTTTCAGTCCCGATACCGATACCTGGGTTTGGGTATCGGCCAATACCGATACCGATCCGATACCCATTGTCCAATTTTTTTTCTCCAAAAAAGTTAAAAAAATTAAATGTAATCAAATTTTTTTTTTTATATAAGCCTTAAGGTCCCCCTATAGGGAGACCCTGCTTTTCTTTATCATAAATCGATCAATAGAGACCGTATTAGATCCCCAATTATTATATTATGGAGTATCATTGGAAAGCCACTCATTGGCTACAACCCTGTGAAAAGATTTTCGAGATCGCCAAATGATTGACGGAGCTAGAGCCCCGGGAGTCGGGGGTGGTAATGTGTACTTTTGCGTACTTTGGGGCACGCCTCACATATCGGCATGTAAGTCGAGAACCGCTGAACGGACTTTGTCACCTGAAAGGGCAATTGACAGGCAACAAATAGGGCTTTAATTCTGTCTATATATTGTATTAAAAGAAATGCACACCCAAGCCACTAGAGGTCGGCAAAGAATCGTCCACATGTGGGCCCTTGGATGTTAAGAGGTCAACGTTTTAAAATATTTCTTTTTGTAGCCAAGAGTAAAGACCATAACCCTATCAAAAACAGTAGTCAAATTGTATATTTTCATTTTTACCGATGTTTTATATGTTTTATCGGAAATACTAATTTATCGTAAAATGCGCAAGAAATGACTAAATCCACATTCAACCCTGCCATTGGAAAGAGGAGCATTTTCCCTATCCATAGATGTATGATTTGGCCATAATAAGGTCAAGGTCAAGTTCAAGGTCAAATATTACTGTATCTACAAATCCTTCTGTTTAATCATCTTCCCGCGGTTAATTTGCTTAGATTTTTTGTACACATGATCTCAATAAGGTGGTGAATGAGCTCAGTGAGCATTTTCTCGTGCCCCGTATCAATTTTTTATCATCATCATCAAAATCATAAATCATAATTAATCATAATTAATTTATTCATTACAATTTACTCAGCCTAGTAACAGACACAATATTTCTGACACTGGAAAACATACCCCCAGGTCCCTAGATGTTCCTAGATACCAAGAACATGCAAATTGACCTTGCAGAAGTGGAGCAATCTTCCATTTACTTAGGCATGTACCTTTTAGGGCGAAAACGGTCTACAGATTAACAGGTTCAAATATATTTTGTTTTTAAGAATTGTAAAGGATCACAAGTGTGTTTTTGATTTGTTGTAAACAAAGACAGAAAATAAACTTCATTCAATTAATAAACTGTATGCCTCACTGTCACTGTGTGGAAGAGACTGGGATCATTCTTTTGTGCAAGGCAACATCAGGCTTGACTTAAAACATTACTTTCCTAACTTAGTGAAACTAAATGTAACACATTAACATAGATATAAATGTACTGAATGGTTATTTATTATTTTATTTATTATAAAAAATATATATATATTCCGATATATATATATATTTTTTTACCGATACCCGATCCAGCTATTTTACTGATATCGGCGGCCGATACCGATACCAATATCGGATCGGTGCATCCCTAGTTAAAATTTTATTTAATACCCATATATACTTGCAATGCACATGTACTAATTCAAAGCACATGTTTAGTATGATAGTTGTGAATATGCTGTGATCTAAGTACTACTTAGTACTACTAAAACGTAGGTTGTACCTTTGGTGTATACTAGGGCTGTCCCCGACTAAGGATTTGGATGGTCGACTAGTATTGGCCAAAATGAGCTGTTAGTCGACTATTGGTCGACAAAAAAAAAAAAAAAAAAAAAAAAAAAGTAAAATATTTAATTTTTATTTTTTTTTAAATTTTTATCATTCCATTTGGGCTGTGGGGGGTGCTTAATGTCTGAAGGAGTCGACTGAAGGCTTCTTGTCCTCTGCAAAAGCATGCAATTGGTCCACTGATGGATACATCTTGATATTTGTCTAGTCTAGTGTGTTCA
>NC_140172.1:139855884-139871352 GCF_963971535.1 Notolepis coatsorum
GAGTAGAACAGAACAGAGTAGAGGAGAACAGAACAGAGTAGAACAGAGCAGAGCAGAGCAGAGCGGAACAGAACAGAACAGAAGTGTATTGTTAGAAGCAGCGGGTGGTTTCAGGTTGAAACAGAAGCCTTAATCCCTAAAGGTGGAGTTTCCTCCGTCAACTTCTCAGAGGAGGAGAAAGAACAGAGCTCGCTCTTTTATCTGTGTGGTCCACTGTCTGTCTCTCTCTCTTCTCCCTCCCTCCCTCCCTCCCTCCCTTCCTCCCTCCCTCCCTCCCTCCCTCCCTCATTCACAGTTCACAGATGTGGCTTGTTGTCTCTTCAGGTGGGCTGAGGCAGTGGGGGGTTTAACGTGTGTGCATGCGTGTGCATGTGTGTGTGTGTGCGTGTGTGTGTGTGTGCATACTGTATGAGTGTAATAGGGAGCTTGAAGTCTGACCCCCTGCCTGGAGATACCTCTGTAACCCCCCCCCCCCCCCCCCATCCCATGCCACAAGCCCTTCTCCCCAAGTCACCTGTAGGAGGCGCTACCAAAGTCTGTCTGAAGAGAAATCGGTTCATTTGGGCCCCATCTTGATAATGATGACTAACAAGAATGACAAGACCTAAGCACTGTCTCTTTAAATATGAAGTTATATGTATCTACGCTAAGTACCTGCCATACATAGTTTCTTTCATATTTGAAGTCACTGGTCAATTACAACACTGAATGATTAATGTGGTAAAAAAAATTGTGATTGTGAAAAATGCCCTTTTCCCACTTCTATGCATGATGCGCCATCCAGTGGTGTCTGCCACAGAGTCCTTGGTTACCATGGCAACAATTAATTTAAAACAACTTAAAAAAAAATCACATTCACCTCAAAATGCAGTATATTATTTACTCACAATAATTAAAATCACATTTCATATATTTCTCTGAATATGTTAAAATGTGTTTTTTTAGCAAGTCGTTGTATTCCTCCATTCATCCATCTCAGTCCCAAAACATAGGAAACTACACACATAGTACATGTAGTACCTGCTACAGGTGCTGCTAAATCTTAGACGTTGTGTCTTTATCTTGTTCTGACCTCATTTGAAATAACTTGACTCCTCTCTCTCTCTCTCTCTCTCTCTCTCTCTCTCTCTCTCTCTCTCTCTCTCTCTCTCTCTCTCTCTCTCTCTCTCTCTCTCTCTCTCTTGCTCTCTCTCCCTCTTCCTCTCTCTCTCTCTGTATATTTTTCACCTTCCTCCGCACATAAAAGATAAAAGTACACACACACACACACACACACACACACACACACACACACACACACACACACACACACACACACACACACACACACACACACACAGGGCTTGGTGTGTGTAGTGACCCTATCAGTTTACAGCCTTGTCTGCCCACAAAATGGACACCAGTGTTTGCTCTTCAGATCACGGCAAACCATTTCCCCCCGACTCCCATCCAAAATATACCATGGCCAAATATTACCCTGCTTGTAACATGCTTGGCTAAGGGGGCACAATTATTTTCCTAAGGGGGTTCCTCTGTCTAGCATAATGTGTATGTCTGTGTGTGTGTGTGTGTGTGTGTGTATCTTAGATTAAGTGTGATTGACTGTAGTGTTGCTTGTACATGCATGCATACCGCGCTCCGCTGTTCCAGGTTATCGCGCACCGGCGTTGCTCGGATAAACATTTAGAGCACTGACAAGACTGTCAGAACAAGGAACAAGGTGTCGAGGAGAGACAGAAGGAAAACAAACCAGAGAACAGAAAGGAGAAAAGAGGAGTGAGGGGGAAGAGGACAGAGTAAACACCAGGTGTTTAGGACCGTGCAGAGGACAGAGTAGTTTAGGACGAGGCAGAGGACAGAGTAGTTTAGGACGAGGCAGAGGACAGAGTAGTTTAGGACGAGGCAGAGGACAGAGTAGTTTAGGACGAGGCAGAGGACGGAGTAGTTTAGGATGAGGCAGAGGACAGAGTAGTTTAGGACGAGGCAGAGGACAGAGTAGATTAGGACGAGGCAGAGGACGGAGTAGTTTAGGACGAAGCAGAGGACAGAGTAGTTTAGGACGAGGCAGAGGACAGAGTAGTTTAGGACGAGGCAGAGGACAGAGTAGTTTAGGACGAGGCAGAGGACAGAGTAGTTTAGGACGAGGCAGAGGACAGAGTAGTTTAGGACGAAGCAGAGGACAGAGTAGTTTAGGACGAGGCAGAGGACAGAGTAGTTTAGGACGAAGCAGAGGACAGAGTAGTTTAGGACGAGGCAGAGGACGGAGTAGTTTAGGACGAGGGAGAGGACAGAGTAGTTTAGGACGAAGGAGAGGACAGAGTAGTTTAGGACGAAGCAGAGGACAGAGTAGTTTAGGACAAGGCAGAGGACGGAGTAGTTTAGGACGAGGGAGAGGACAGAGTAGTTTAGGACGAAGGAGAGGACAGAGTAGTTTAGGACGAAGCAGAGGACAGAGTAGTTTAGGACGAGGCAGAGGACAGAGTCGTTTAGGACGAGGCAGAGGACAGAGTAGTTTAGGACGAGGCAGAGGACAGAGTAGTTTAGGACGAGGCAGAGGACAGAGTAGTTTAGGACGAGGCAGAGGACAGAGTAGTTTAGGACGAGGCAGAGGACAGAGTAGTTTAGGACGAGGCAGAGGACGGAGTAGTTTAGGACGAGGGAGAGGACCGAGTAGTTTAGGACGAGGCAGAGGACAGAGTAGTTTAGGACGAGGCAGAGGACGGAGTAGTTTAGGACGAGGCAGAGGACAGATTAGTTTAGGACGAGGCAGAGGACAGAGTAGTTTAGGACGAGGCAGAGGACAGAGTAGTTTAGGACGAGGCAGAGGACAGAGTAGATTAGGACGAAGGAGAGGACAGAGTAGTTTAGGACGAGGCAGAGGACAGAGTAGTTTAGGACGAGGCAGAGGACAGAGTAGTTTAGGACGAGGCAGAGGACAGAGTCGTTTAGGACGAGGCAGAGGACAGAGTAGTTTAGGACGAGGCAGAGGACAGAGTAGTTTAGGACGAGGCAGAGGACGGAGTAGTTTAGGACGAAGGAGAGGACAGAGTAGTTTAGGACGAGGCAGAGGACAGAGTAGTTTAGTACGAGGCAGAGGACAGAGTAGTTTAGGACGAAGCAGAGGACAGAGTAGTTTAGGACGAGGCAGAGGACGGAGTAGTTTAGGACGAAGCAGAGGACAGAGTAGTTTAGGACGAGGCAGAGGACAGAGTAGTTTAGGACGAGGCAGAGGACAGAGTAGTTTAGGACGAAGCAGAGGACAGAGTAGTTTAGGACGAAGCAGAGGACAGAGTAGTTTAGGACGAGGCAGAGGACAGAGTAGTTTAGGACGAAGCAGAGGACAGAGTAGTTTAGGACGAGGCAGAGGACGGAGTAGTTTAGGACGAGGCAGAGGACAGAGTAGTTTAGGACGAAGGAGAGGACGGAGTAGTTTAGGACGAGGCAGAGGACAGAGTAGTTTAGGACGAAGCAGAGGACGGAGTAGTTTAGGACGAGGCAGAGGACAGAGTAGTTTAGGACGAGGTAGAGGACAGAGTAGTTTAGGACGAGGCAGAGGACAGAGTAGTTTAGGACGAGGCAGAGGACAGAGTAGTTTAGGACGAGGCAGAGGACAGAGTAGTTTAGGACGAGGCAGAGGACGGAGTAGTTTAGGACGAGGCAGAGGACAGAGTAGTTTAGGACGAGGCAGAGGACAGAGTAGTTTAGGACGAGGCAGAGGACAGAGTAGTTTAGGACGAGGCAGAGGACAGAGTAGTTTAGGACGAAGCAGAGGACAGAGTAGTTTAGGACGAGGCAGAGGACAGAGTAGTTTAGGACGAGGGAGAGGACAGAGTAGTTTAGGACGAAGGAGAGGACAGAGTAGTTTAGGACGAAGCAGAGGACAGAGTAGTTTAGGACGAGGCAGAGGACAGAGTCGTTTAGGACGAGGCAGAGGACAGAGTAGTTTAGGACGAGGCAGAGGACAGAGTAGTTTAGGACGAGGCAGAGGACAGAGTAGTTTAGGACGAGGCAGAGGACAGAGTAGTTTAGGACGAGGCAGAGGACAGAGTAGTTTAGGAAGAGGCAGAGGACGGAGTAGTTTAGGACGAGGGAGAGGACCGAGTAGTTTAGGACGAGGCAGAGGACAGAGTAGTTTAGGACGAGGCAGAGGACGGAGTAGTTTAGGACGAGGCAGAGGACAGAGTAGTTTAGGACGAGGCAGAGGACAGAGTAGTTTAGGACGAGGCAGAGGACAGAGTAGTTTAGGACGAGGCAGAGGACAGAGTAGATTAGGACGAAGGAGAGGACAGAGTAGTTTAGGACGAGGCAGAGGACAGAGTAGTTTAGGACGAGGCAGAGGACAGAGTAGTTTAGGACGAGGCAGAGGACAGAGTCGTTTAGGACGAGGCAGAGGACAGAGTAGTTTAGGACGAGGCAGAGGACAGAGTAGTTTAGGACGAGGCAGAGGACGGAGTAGTTTAGGACGAAGGAGAGGACAGAGTAGTTTAGGACGAGGCAGAGGACAGAGTAGTTTAGTACGAGGCAGAGGACAGAGTAGTTTAGGACGAAGCAGAGGACAGAGTAGTTTAGGACGAGGCAGAGGACGGAGTAGTTTAGGACGAGGGAGAGGACAGAGTAGTTTAGGACGAAGCAGAGGACAGAGTAGTTTAGGACGAGGCAGAGGACGGAGTAGTTTAGGACGAAGCAGAGGACAGAGTAGTTTAGGACGAGGCAGAGGACAGAGTAGTTTAGGACGAGGCAGAGGACAGAGTAGTTTAGGACGAAGCAGAGGACAGAGTAGTTTAGGACGAAGCAGAGGACAGAGTAGTTTAGGACGAGGCAGAGGACAGAGTAGTTTAGGACGAAGCAGAGGACAGAGTAGTTTAGGACGAGGCAGAGGACGGAGTAGTTTAGGACGAGGCAGAGGACAGAGTAGTTTAGGACGAGGCAGAGGACAGAGTAGTTTAGGACGAGGCAGAGGACAGAGTAGTTTAGGACGAGGCAGAGGACGGAGTAGTTTAGGACGAGGCAGAGGACAGAGTAGTTTAGGACGAGGCAGAGGACAGAGTAGTTTAGGACGAGGCAGAGGACAGAGTAGTTTAGGACGAGGCAGAGGACAGAGTAGTTTAGGACGAGGCAGAGGACAGAGTAGTTTAGGACGAGGCAGATGACAGAGTAGTTTAGGACGAGGCAGAGGACAGAGAAGTTTAGGACGAGGCAGAGGACAGAGTAGTTTAGGACGAGGCAGAGGACAGAGTAGTTTAGGACGAGGCAGAGGACAGAGTAGTTTAGGACGAGGCAGAGGACGGAGTAGATTAGGACGAGGCAGAGGACAGAGTAGTTTAGGACGAGGCAGAGGACGGAGTAGTTTAGGACGAGGCAGAGGACGGAGTAGTTTAGGACGAGGCAGAGGACAGAGTAGTTTAGGACGAGGCAGAGGACAGAGTAGTTTAGGACGAGGCAGAGGACGGAGTAGTTTAGGACGAGGCAGAGGACAGAGTAGTTTAGGACGAGGCAGAGGACGGAGTAGTTTAGGACGAGGCAGAGGACAGAGTAGTTTAGGACGAGGCAGAGGACAGAGTAGTTTAGGACGAGGCAGAGGACAGAGTAGTTTAAGACGAGGCAGAGGACAGAGTAGTTTAGGACGAGGCAGAGGACAGAGTAGTTTAGGACGAGGCAGAGGACAGAGTAGTTTAGGACGAGGCAGAGGACAGAGTAGTTTAGGACGAGGCAGAGGACAGAGTAGTTTAGGACGAGGCAGAGGACAGAGTAGTTTAGGACGAGGCAGAGGACGGAGTAGTTTAGGACGAGGCAGAGGACAGAGTAGTTTAGGACGAGGCAGAGGACAGAGTAGTTTAGGACGAGGCAGAGGACAGAGTAGTTTAGGACGAGGCAGAGGACAGAGTAGTTTAGGACGAGGCAGAGGACAGAGTAGTTTAGGACGAGGCAGAGGACGGAGTAGTTTAGGACGAGGCAGAGGACGGAGTAGTTTAGGACGAGGCAGAGGACAGAGTAGTTTAGGACGAGGCAGAGGACAGAGTAGTTTAGGACGAGGCAGAGGACAGAGTAGTTTAGGACGAGGCAGAGGACAGAGTAGTTTAGGACGAGGCAGAGGACGGAGTAGTTTAGGACGAGGCAGAGGACGGAGTAGTTTAGGACGAGGCAGAGGACAGAGTAGTTTAGGACGAGGCAGAGGACAGAGTAGTTTAGGACGAGGCAGAGGACAGAGTAGTTTAGGACGAGGCAGAGGACAGAGTAGTTTAGGATGAGGCAGAGGACAGAGTAGTTTAGGACGAGGCAGAGGACAGAGTAGTTTAGGACGAGACAGAGGACGGAGTAGTTTAGGACGAGGCAGAGGACGGAGTAGTTTAGGACGAGGCAGAGGACAGAGTAGTTTAGGACGAGGCAGAGGACAGAGTAGTTTAGGACGAGGCAGAGGACAGAGTAGTTTAGGACGAGGCAGAGGACAGAGTAGTTTAGGACGAGGCAGAGGACAGAGTAGTTTAGGACGAGGCAGAGGACAGAGTAGTTTAGGACGAGGCAGAGGACAGAGTAGTTTAGGACGAGGCAGAGGACAGAGTAGTTTAGGACGAGGCAGAGGACAGAGTAGTTTAGGACGAGGCAGAGGACAGAGTAGTTTAGGACGAGGCAGAGGACAGAGTAGTTTAGGACGAGGCAGAGGACAGAGTAGTTTAGGACGAGGCAGAGGACGGAGTAGTTTAGGACGAGGCAGATGACGGAGTAGTTTAGGACGAGGCAGAGGACAGAGTAGTTTAGGACGAGGCAGAGGACAGAGTAGTTTAGGACGAGACAGAGGACAGAGTAGTTTAGGACGAAGGAGATGACAGAGTAGTTTAGGACGAGGCAGAGGACAGAGTAGTTTAGGACGAGGCAGAGGACAGAGTAGTTTAGGACGAGGCAGAGGACAGAGTAGTTTAGGACGAGGCAGAGGACAGAGTAGTTTAGGACGAAGGAGATGACAGAGTAGTTTAGGACGAGGCAGAGGACAGAGTAGTTTAGGACGAGGCAGAGGACAGAGTAGTTTAGGACGAGGCAGAGGACAGAGTAGTTTAGGACGAGACAGAGGACAGAGTAGTTTAGGACGAAGGAGATGACAGAGTAGTTTAGGACGAGGCAGAGGACAGAGTAGTTTAGGACGAGGCAGAGGACGGAGTAGTTTAGGACGAGGGAGAGGACAGAGTAGTTTAGGACGAGGCAGAGGACAGAGTAGTTTAGGACGAAGGAGATGACAGAGTAGTTTAGGACGAGGCAGAGGACAGAGTAGTTTAGGACGAGGCAGAGGACAGAGTAGTTTAGGACGAGGCAGAGGACAGAGTAGTTTAGGACGAGACAGAGGACAGAGTAGTTTAGGACGAAGGAGATGACAGAGTAGTTTAGGACGAGGCAGAGGACAGAGTAGTTTAGGACGAGGCAGAGGACAGAGTAGTTTAGGACGAGGCAGAGGACAGAGTAGTTTAGGACGAGGCAGAGGACAGAGTAGTTTAGGACGAAGGAGATGACAGAGTAGTTTAGGACGAGGCAGAGGACAGAGTAGTTTAGGACGAGGCAGAGGACAGAGTAGTTTAGGACGAGGCAGAGGACAGAGTAGTTTAGGACGAGGCAGAGGACAGAGTAGTTTAGGACGAGGCAGAGGACAGAGTAGTTTAGGACGAGGCAGAGGACAGAGTAGTTTAGGACGAGGCAGAGGACAGAGTAGTTTAGGACGAGGCAGAGGACAGAGTAGTTTAGGACGAGGCAGAGGACAGAGTCGTTTAGGACGAGACAGAGGACGGAGTAGTTTAGGACGAGGCAGAGGACGGAGTAGTTTAGGACGAGGCAGAGGACGGAGTAGTTTAGGACGAGGCAGAGGACAGAGTAGTTTAGGACGAGGCAGAGGACAGAGTAGTTTAGGACGAGGCAGAGGACAGAGTAGTTTAGGACGAGGCAGAGGACAGAGTAGTTTAGGACGAGGCAGAGGACGGAGTAGTTTAGGACGAGGCAGAGGACAGAGAAGTTTAGGACGAGGCAGAGGACAGAGTAGTTTAGGACGAGACAGAGGACAGAGTAGTTTAGGACGAGACAGAGGACAGAGTAGTTTAGGACGAGGCAGAGGACAGAGTAGTTTAGGACGAGGCAGAGGACGGAGTAGTTTAGGACGAAGCAGAGGACAGAGTAGTTTAGGACGAGACAGAGGACAGAGTAGTTTAGGACGAGACAGAGGACAGAGTAGTTTAGGACGAGACAGAGGACAGAGTAAACACCAGGTGTTTAGGAAGATTTAACCGAAGCGCTCGGAGAGAAAAAGGGAAGCAGGTTTCTCGGCGAGGAGGAGGAGGAATTCCACATTGTTTCGGACGGACCGGCGTTAGAAGTGCTTTCTGAGTAGCGACGCGGACAGGAAGGCAAAATGTAAACTCTCTCTCTATTGTTTTACTATACACTCCCCCTCTCTTGGAAAAACATGGTGTAATTCAATAAACATTTACGGCTCGGACATGTGGGAGTCGCTCCTACTACAGGCCGTGTACTCAAGGAGAACTCATAGAGCTTGGCAAGGCACGAAGGGGCGCACTGCTATATGCATTAAAATGAAGTGCCTGTGGCTGGTGGAGTGAGCCAGGCATTTGATATTGGGGTCTGTGAATGAAGGGGAGAGAGAGAGAGAGAGAGAGAGAGAGAGAGAGAGAGAGAGAGAGAGCGAGAGAGAGAGAGAGTGAGAGAGAGAGAGGTAGTTCACCTCCTCATTTGGGGGAATTACGGTGACAGAGAGCAGACCTGGTCTGACCATACAGCATCCTGTGACACAAACACACACACACACACACACACACACACACACACACACACACACACACACACACACACACACACACACACACACACACACACACACACACACACACACGCACACACACACGCACACACACACACACCACACACACACACACACCACACACACACACACACACCACACACACACACACACCACACACACACACACACACACACACACACACACACACACACACACACACACACACACACACACACACACACACACACACACACACACACACACACACACACACACACACACACACAGGAATGTGGGGTCTCCCAGCAGCTGCCTTGCCTATGATGGTGAAGATATATAAATGAAAGTACTTTCTTATATTTTGGGTCAAAGATGGTATTGGATTTAAGCCAAACCTAATATATAATGTTGAGAGGAAATATAGCATTTCATTATAATAGTGTGCGTGCGTGCGTGTGTGTGTGTGTGTGTGTGTGTGTGTGTGTGTGTGTGTGTGTAGTTATCAGACCATTTTAATGAACATGTATAATTTAGTGACACAGTAATACACGAATTCATTCTGTTATAATAATTAGTATAGAACTGAAATCATACATTTACATTTTGACATTCAGCTGACGCTTTTATCCAAAGCCACCATACACCATGCTTCTAACACATTGCAGTTCTCACAGGGACCACAGATTACAATAGGAACACCTCACAAACCACAAACTTGCTTCATAGGAGAGAGATTCCCAGAAATTCCCAAATTGGGAAACAAAAAAAAAAAAGGGAAAGGGAAAAGCGTTCCCATGGCTGGCTGGCTGCTGGGGCCCAAATAAAACGCTCAACTCTTGCCACCAAGCAAAAACGGGCACTAAATGAGGTTTTCAAAACAGCAAAGGCTAAAAATACAATATGGTGTGGAATATGAGGTGAGCTGTGTGTGTGTGTGTGCGGTAGAGAGGAGAAGAGAGAGAGAGAGAGAGAGAGAGAGAGAGAGAGAGAGAGAGAGAGAGAGAGAGAGAGAGAGAGAGAGAGAGAGAGAGAGAGAGAGAGAGAGAGAGCTGGCATTTCTGTGGCCAGCCATGGAGCCCGGCCCGAGCTCTAGGAACAGTTTGTGGGCCGGTGTAATGCCTGAGCCGACCACAGGCTTCCTCTAACAGATATTGACAAGTCACCACGGGCACCTGCATAGTGATGTCCGCAGACTAGCTAGGACCCTATAGTGATGTCTGCAGACTAGCTAGGACCCTATAGTGATGTCTGCAGACTAGCTAGGACCCTATAGTGATGTCTGCAGACTAGCTAGGACCCTATAGTGATGTCTGCAGACTAGCTAGGACTCTATAGTGATGTATGCAGACTAGCTAGGACCCTATAGTGATGTCTGCAGACTAGCTAGGACCCTATAGTGATGTCTGCAGACTAGCTAGGACCCTATAGTGATGTCTGCAGACTAGCTAGGACCCTATAGTGATGTCTGCAGACTAGCTAGGACCCTATAGTGATGTCCGCAGACTAGCTAGGACTCTATAGTGATGTCTGCAGACTAGCTAGGACCCTATAGTGATGTCAGCAGACTAGCTAGGACCCTATAGTGATGTCTGCAGACTAGCTAGGACCCTATAGTGATGTCCGCAGACTAGCTAGGACCCTATAGTGATGTCTGCAGACTAGCTAGGACCCTATAGTGATGTCTGCAGACTAGCTAGGACCCTATAGTGATATCCGCAGACTAGCTAGGACTCTATAGTGATGTCTGCAGACTAGCTAGGACCCTATAGTGATGTCTGCAGACTAGCTAGGACCCTATATGTATATCCGCAGACTAGCTAGATAGTTGTAGTTCCTTGTCAGTCTGTTTCCCTCCCAGGTGTCTCCAGCTGTAATCATCCCAGGTGTTTCTCGTTTGTCATTTGTTCCTTGTTTCCTGTTTTCATTGTCGATGTTGCACTGACCATGTGTTAAGTAAGTAAGTTAAGTGTGTTAAGATTTGTCCCAAGTCCTGACAAATATCTACAATGCTAATATGTCCTGGTTTCACATTCGCTACCAAATTGTCTTCAACAATCAACAATGCACTATATGCTCATCAGACGCTGTCAGGCTGGCAGAGAGAGCAGAGAGCAGTGTACCTCGAGGAAGAGAACGGAAGTAAGTTTGAATAAAAAATTTCACACACACATTACATAATAGTATATTAATCGATTAAAATATTTAATCTGATTAATCGCATGATTGTCCTTAGTTAACTCGCGATTAATCGCAAAATAATTGCATATTTTGTATCTGTTCTAAATAATTGCATATTTTGTATCTGTTCTAAATCTACCTTAAACGGATATTTTTCAAGTTTTAATACTCTTATCAACATGAGAGTCAACAAATGCTTGCTTTATGCAGCCATTTAACACAAAAGGATGACCCTCACATGCATTGCAAATTTGCATCAAATTCAAAACAGAGTGATGCACAAAATAACTTAAAAGAAAATAATAATTTAAAACAATGAATAAAGTGTGCATGAAATAATAGTGGAGAGAAAACGTTAGGAACTTGTTACATTCACCCACACAAGGGCTGAGGACTCACACCCCCCGCCCCCCCTCTCTCACACACACTCTCCCAGCTCTCTTTCTATCTTGCCTCTTCCTAATCTCTCTCACCCCCCCCCCCCCCTCTCTCTCTCTCTCTCTCTCTCTCTCTCTCTCTCTCTCTCTCTCTCTCTCTCTCTCTCTCTCTCTCTCTCTCTCTCTCTCTCTCTCTCTCTCTCTCTCTCTCTCTCTCTCTCTCTAACATAGTATCAATGAGAGCATCCTGAGTGAAGTCTAAAAAAAGATTTTTCGAATCTGTCAGCTGTTCTATATTGCCCACAACATTTTCTAAATTCCATACACTAAAATGTTTCTAATCCCAAGTAAGTAAAGTGGTTGAAAATGCATTTGTTTGTTGAAGTTGAAGTTCAACAAATAGATTTGCTGTGACATATGAAGAATAATCACAATAATAATCATGATTATTATTCACGTATTTTATATCATTTGAAAGCCCTAGTTGTTATCTTCAAAATGGTACTATATACGAGTTACTTTGAAATACCCACTATCAAATAATCGATCACAACCGATGTAAGTTCAAGTTCAGGAATTTTCATACTGGGCCTGCAGGTGTATAGGAGGGTCACGCAACATCCAAAGTCCTGATGCAACCCCCCCCTCATCCAGGAGTGTGTGTGTGTTCTCAGAAAGCCTCAGTGAGTGTGTGTGTGTGTGTGTGTGTGTTGTGTGTGTGTGTGTGTGTGTGTGTGTGTGTGTGTGTGTGTGTGTGTGTGTGTGTGTGTGTGTGTGTGTGTGTGTGTGTGTGTGTGTGTGTGTGTGTGTGTGTGTGTGTGTGTTCTGTGTGTATTATTTCTAGGGATGAAGCAGAGGACAGTCTACGGGAAACAATCTGTTGCTTGTGTGCTGAGCTCATAGGGGATTATGGGTAGCGGAGAGACCCTCGCCTGCTGTCACTGCATATGCCCCTTACAACACCTAAACATCTCCATGCTGGCCCACACACACACACACGCACACGCACACGCACACTCACACACGCACACACACACACACACACACGCACACGCACACACATGACGGGAGCGTGGAAGGCATAGGTAGAGACAGGGTAAAGGGAGGGGAAAAAAGGGAAAGTTTTGCTGAATATGCCAGGAAAATATGCAGGCTGTTTTCCTTGGACTAATGGGGGCTAAAAGGAGGATTTTGACTTTTTAACGGGGGGCTTCATTCTGGGGGCAGAGAGAGAGAGAGGCTGATGCATCCATTTCAGAGCCTGGTCTGTCTGCTCGCACTGTCAGCATCAGCTACGGTTCTGCAGCCAAAGAAACTCGTCTGGACCTCTGTGTGTGTGCATGTATGTCTGTGTGTGTGTGTATGTGGCGATGCTTGTGTGTGTAGTACTGTACCTTGCTGTGTGTGTGTGTGTGTGTGTGCTCTGGGCGTGTTTCCAGAACCAATGTATTACAAGTGTTTCTGCTGTAAGATTATATTTGGATTCTCTAGGAACGCTTCCAATTATTACTGGCACTTAATACTTCACACCATTCACAGATCCCCCCCCCCCTCCTCTCTCTCTCTCTCTCTCTCTCTCTCTCTCTCTCTCTCTCTCTCTCTCTCTCTCTCTCTCTCTCTCTCTCTCTCTCTCTCTCTCTCTCTCTTGTATGCAGCTTTTGGCTAGATCAGCACTTTTCACGTGTTCTGGACCAGGGGGACTGGAGGGAGGGAGGGAGGGAGGGGGGATGGAGGAGAAAGGGAGTCAAAATAGAATAGGAAGTGATTTGGCCCTTTTTTTTAATGCAGCACAAATGTTAGGAAGGCTACATTTGGGGCAAATCCAGCCCTGCATCATGCACACACACACGCATGCACACAACATTACTTTTAGTAGCAGCGACGTTGAACATGAGACAGGAAAAGAGAAAAGAGGTAGACACTACAGGAAGAGAGAGAGAGAGAGAGAGAGAGAGAGAGAGAGAGGAGAGAGAGAGAGAGAGAGAGAGAGAGAGAGAGAGAGAGAGAAGAGAGAGAGAGAGAGAGAGAGAGAGAGAGAGAGAGAGAGAGAGAGAGAGAGAGAGAGAGACTCCTGGAAGAGTGTGAGTGACAGGCTGTAACAGAACAGGGATTGTTTCAGCTCTGATCTGCTTTTCATTACGGAACTCTGTGTGTGTGCATGTGGGTGTGCGGGGGGGGGGGGTAATAGTGTGTGTGTGTGTGTGTGTGTGTGTGTGTGTTTGAAAAGAAGTTTTGCTGCAAAAAAAGTCTGTAGGGGTATCAGAGAAAAATATACTGAAACCTCATGTGTGTGTGTGTGTGTGTGTGTGTGTGTGTGTGTGTGTGTGTTGTGTGTGTGTGTGTGTGTGTGTGTGTGTGTGTGTGTGTGTGTGTGTGTGTGTTGTGTGTGTGTGTGTGTGTGGTGTGTGTGTGTGGCCTGCCTGCCTGCCTGCCTGCCTGCCTGCCCACACAGTAAAGAAAGCACAACCCACATATTGTCCCCTGGTTGGTCTAGTGGTACTTTATAACGTTACCAACACCGTTAGCGCTGTGCCAGAACCAGAGAGAGGTCTGGCTGAAACTATTACCATTCCGCTATAGGAGAAAAACACTCTGGCTTGTTTATATTTCTTTAAACCAATTGCAATCATCCTGGTCAGTGCTTAAAGCCTAAAGAGTGTCACAGATAGTGGAAGGGGAGGAGATCAGACTGAAATATTGGCCTCTAGGATGCTTATACCCACAGTTTATATCCTGTGAGTCAGACTATCTCCATACCTGTCTCCACACATGGTTCTGCACAGAAGGTAAAACATCACCTTATTTTTACAACATTTAAACATCACTAGAGCCATAGATCGCTTGCCAATAAACCTACTTATCTCTCAACTTTGTCTTTTGACCGCTTTGATATATTGTAAACCATATAGCCTTCCTATTGTTTTGATGATAGCTCTCTGATTCACCACTCACCATATTGACCATGCTGGTTTAGCCAACGTCAACTAGCCAGGACTTAAAGGAACACGCTAACATTATGGGACATGTGCGTACTATCTTCTCCAGAGTCAGACAAGAAGATAGATACCAATTTCCTCTCTGTGTGTTCAGTAGAAAGCTATCCAGCAAGCTAGCCTAGCTTAGCACAAATGAATGGAAGTGGATATGGACGACTAGCCTATAGCTTAAACTCAGAGAGAGGTGTTTTTGGCCAACAAGTAGGCTAGCTGTCCAGATCCGCTCTCATTCATTTGTGCTAACCTAGGCTAGCTTGCTGCCAAGTCGTCCTAACAATTACCAGGGGAGTTTAGCTCCAAACCCCACCAGCATTGATTTCATTGGCTTACATATCGTGACACCTGGCCTCACAGCGCCAACTGCGGATGGGTTTTTGAGCTTTTACTGGTTGTCAAGCCCTGGCTGAGTTAACATAGCACAGTTTCCCTGGTGTTGTTACCCCTAGGCCTACCATAGTACGAAATAGGACATCATTCATTCAAAATATGAAAGCATTCCCACATTTTTGATGAATGACGATATTTCCGTAGGTTAATAATAGTGACTTTCATTCTTCATTTTTGTATTTACAAGGAATGTATAATAGTTTCATACTCTTGGCTGTTTTACAGGAGGCTGTCAATGGATCCTGTCAGTAGTAATGATGATGGAGCTAACGTTATGCTAGTGCCCCTAACTTAAATCTGTTGGCCAAAATTGCTGAGACAATGAAGTAGCTAGTTAGTTATTTTAACAAACATTTTGTTGAATTATTCACTGATTTCCAATGTAGAAGACTAGCGACAATAAGACTAGCTAAGCATAACGTTAGCTTCTAGCTAACAGCTTGACACTGATGAACAGTAGAGAGGCAGAAGCCAGTAGGGGAGAGCGTCTTAGCCAATAACAGCATGGTATCAGATGCCACAGCAGTTCATCACACAATGGGTAGGGGTTTGGAGCTAAACTTCCTGGCAATCGTTAGGATGCATTCCAACTAATTCCTCCTGCAGGCATGTATTTTTTGCTATCGCTATCAGCTCTATCTTTACTCTTTCAAAATGTTCAGTTGCTGTCGCATGCACTTATCTGCGTTTCACTACGCATATGAGTGCATGCCTACCAACTGTTCGCCTGTTTTAC
>NC_140172.1:139874052-139886552 GCF_963971535.1 Notolepis coatsorum
AGCATGCCATTGGACGACTATTTCAGTCAGAATTTCCCTCCCCTTCTGCGATCGTCAATAAAGGAATATCGTATCTTATCTTATCTTATCTGCGACCCTATTTTGCAAGGGCACCATTGCTGCATCCTGGGCTTAACGCCACCCAGGATGATTGTGATTGGTTTAAAGAAATGCAAACAAGCCAGAATGTTTTTCCCCCTATAGCGGAATGATAATAGGTTCAGCCAGAGCTCTCTTCGGCACTAGCACCGTGCTAACTGTGTAATGTAATGTAGTGTGGAGAGAGCTATGGCTACACAAGACTATCCCACAGGGGCGGACCTAGCACATTTGGCGCCCTAGGCGAGATTCACCACTGCCTATTGTAAATTTGTTTTTGTAATTATTTTTTTTTATGGCTTTTGCCTCTTCATAGTTCTCTAACGTTAGTCTTTCTTTCCTCAACGCTCAATTCTATAAACACTTGACCGATACCCATCAATGCACAGCGCTCTAGCATGTTATGACTGTGAACACCTAAAGCTGAGGCTCAGACCGACCGACCGTTTTAGATTTTTGGCTCAGTTTCCCTTATGTTCGAATTTTTTTTATGTAAAAATAATGGTTGCAGATATAGAGGGGGGCGCCAAAACTGCACAGAGATTTTTTTTTTAATAATAAAAAAAAGAATTTTAATTTTTTTTTTTTTTTTTTTTTTTTTTCTCTGGGTGGCGCTCTAGGCGACCGCCTATATCGCCTGTAGGAAGGTCCGCCCCTGCTATCCCATCTATGACATGTTTGCATGATTGTTGTGAAAAGGGCCTATTCCTCATATTTATATCATGTCACATCCGTGTCTGTATTCATAACTGGGACTCCGGAGTGATGGTGTACTCTCTACAATGAGAGCATGGGAAACAGCTTGCCTCCTTTTTTTTTTTTCAAAGGTCACAATTAGGGCTTTCACACTGGCAGGGCTCCGTGTCGGTTCCGGTGCCACAAACCAAATTTCGACCCGGCTGGTGCGTTCAAACTGAAAATAATCCTGACAAGTTTGTTCTCAGTTGGAACCAGAAAATGTTAGGTTTTTCATTGCAAACCGTGACATCATCAGTGTCATATTCTAGGCTGTGAAAAGGAAGGAGATGAAAGGCAGCGACTGACAACAATGTCAACAATGTTCAAGTCAATGGAGAAAAAGTAATTTGCAGTGGTCTGAATCTGAATCTGAATCTGAGTAACAATTAGATTGTATGAACTAAGCAGGTGAAATGTTGACTGGTCAAATATTTAAAGATCGCTACTGTCTATTACTAGATGCTGCAGAGTAGATTGCCATATAAGTCCCTTGATGTGAAATATATGTTATGAACTCATCAATCCTGTGATCTATGCACAAAAGCCATTATTCTTTCCAGCAAATCTCTTACAATTAGATTGTATGAACTAAGCAGGTGAAATGTTCCTAGGTCGGGGATTTAAAGATCGCTATTGTATATGACTAGAAATCACGATGGAGTAGATTGCGCTACAACTAATACTTTCACGTGAACTGGGAATCTCCGTTCAGCGTGAGGTTTAATCATAACTAGGGATGCTCGATATTGGCTTTTTTACCGATACCGATATTCCGATATTGTCCAACTCTTAATTTCGATACCGATACCGATACCGATATCAACCGATACCGATATATGCAGGGTTTCCCCCCAAAAAAACGGAATAATTTCAGGTAACTAATAATTTCACTGGATGCATTCAAAAGGCTTTCTAAATGTAAGCATTATCTGTGCAAAATATGATAATTAAAAAAGTAAAAATTAACATTACATATCTCTTGTTGTTGAATTAAACCAAAATGCATACTTTTGACAATAAATAAAATAAGAATTGGTTCTTACTTGCTTGCCTGGGTAAATAAAGGTAAAAAAAAAAAAAAAAAAAAATATATATATATATATTGTTTTTTTTTTTTTTTTTTTACCGATACCGATATTTTCCGATATCACATTTTACTGCCGATATCGGCCGATAATATCGGTCGGCCGATAATATCGGACATCCCTAATCATAACCGATAATCCTGCTATATTCCTTTATCTGTACTTTTTTTTTTTGCCTCCCCAATTAGTAGCAAGATTAATACACTTGATGTAAGTGGCAATAATTAAAGGATCTGGATCAAAATCATTGCTTTATCCGTCTGATTCAGATGACGCTGTCTGACATTTTGAACCTCTCTTGGTCCATAAGCATACAGTAAGTGTGTGCCATGATTACACAAGGGCTTCCCCAGTCTGGAGACCAGATTGTGTAGAGAGTATTCACGTGGTGCATTGAGAATTGAGCATTGAACTTTGTGGTTCAGCTTAAACCGGTGTGAACGCCAGCTGGTTCGCCAGAAAGCACCAATTGGGCTCTGAGCCTCCACAACGGAGCCAGAACCTGAACCATGTCTGTCTGAAAGCGTGTGGGTGAGGGTTTCTTCTGGTTCCGGTGCCCAGTGGCCAAGCACACTATGAGTCAGCGGTTCGTATACAAATTATAATTATATGGACCCGACCCAATTCGAACCCGGAGGGATTTAGAGAAATGACAGCCCCGGGCCCGGTCTGAACCCGGTGAGTTGGGCCCAACCTGGGCTTCGGACGGAGAATCAAAGCTCTACATACACAGTAGCGTGGGGTTGTGCGTGTGCATGTGTGACGCGCACGCGCGCGTGTGTGTCTGTGCGCATCGCTCCTCTCATCTCCTCTCTTCCACTTGCATTAATTAATTTGTCATCACCGGTTAACCCCCCCCCCCCCCTTCTCCAGTGGATCGTCCCGGAGCTGTAGCCGTGGTACAGTGGACCGTGCTCTACCTGGGCCCTCTTGCGGGGGGTGGTCAGGGGCCAACTTTCTGTCAGTGAGGAATGTAATTAGGGAGAATTAAGCGGTGTGGGGCTACGGGGGAGGGCAGGGAGAACTGGCAGGGTCGAGGCGGGTCACTACCGAGCATTTTCTCTCTCTCTCTCTCTCTCTCTCTCTCTCTCTCTCTCTCTCTCTCTCTCTCTCTCCCGGTCTCTCTCTCTCCCTCTCTCTCTCTTCTCTAGTGTGATAGCTCAGGGTTAAAAGGTGTCATGTTTAGTCCTTCGCTACACTGTGGGAGGCTGCCGCCATAATTCTCTCTCTGTCCGCTCATCTCTCTCTCTCCTCCAAGTCTATGGTCTTTCCTGCTTTCTTCAGTCCTTCCTCTGCCTTTCTTTCTAATGTGTTTAAATTCATGTCAGGGGTCGAATAACAATGCAGACTTTAACCCTTTCACTAGCACACTACAGAAGGTTAGGGTTAACCCTTTGTCGTGTAGCAGTGAAAGGGTTAACCTTCTGTATTGTCGCAGTGAAAGAAAGGGTTAACCTTTTGGTAGTGTGGTAGTGAAAGGGTTCAAACTGAAAAGAGACAATAAAAAAGGCAGAATCCTCAGTCCAAATGTAAACAAAAGGGTCCACCACGGCACCGCCACCGAAAACCAACATACTTTTAAAATGTTTTAATTGTTATTTAACACATTGAGTGCCACGGACGCGTTTTGTCGTTAGTTCATGCCGATCTTTGAGTGCCCCCGACGCTATATAGCGTTTGTTTGTCGTTTTTATTTTTATTGGCGCTCACGCTAGTGTTGCAGACTCTCTCTGAGCTCAATTGGGAAGATACCGCCCCCTATCGTCTCTCCCTGTGTAACCGCACCCCATTACTTTACACTGACAAAGGGGGGGTCCCCAGTTTTCTCATTTAACTTTTCCCTCAAGCCAACTGAAGAATCCATTGTGCGCGCCGGCCCGGAAAACGCGTGGATTATGTATTTACAGTACCCAACACTGTAATCAATAAGCGTGATCGATATTTGGAATGGCGATCAGGAATTGGAATAATCTTTTTGGATAACATCTGATCTCAGGTAAGGAATTTATTTGACCAGTTTTAGGATAATCAGAGCTATTTTCACAGAGATATAAGCGTTTGCCCTATGCGTGTGTGTGTCTGTGTGTGCGCGATCAGGAAATGAGAGAATCGATATTTCAGCCGGCCTCTATACCGTGCATAAGTACACATACTATCGATAATCTAGCGTTTATTTGAAAACGATTCATAAATAGGCCGAAAAATGACAACGTGTTTGTGTATTCCAGAATATTCCAGTAAATGCCTTTTATCACGGAATCTATATATTTTCCTTGAAAACGAGGCTATATAAAATGCTATAAAACGGAAACGAACCGATTAAAAAACAATCCGTTTCGACAATGTTGACTGCAAACAAGTCATTGATAAGCGACAGGCAGATTAGACACATAATTTAAGACAGAGATTATGCGTTCACAACGCTATCATTGAAGTGGGTGCTGGCATTTAACCATGCTTTCCCATGTTAATGGCCGGCACTGAAAGTGTTAATGAGCTCTTGATATAAAACAACAGCTTAAGCAACTAAAACTTTGTTTACATGTAACATATTTGTAAACATTGGGAGTAAAACTGACCACATGCCCAGTAGAACAACATATAACCATTGATTTAGATAAATCAAATCAAATCAAATCAAATGTATTTGTAAGGCCCGACAACACACGTTAATGTCCCCATGGGCCGGACACGTCTTCTTTAAACAAGTCAAGAAGAAACATCACAATAAGTCAAGAACAAAACAAGAACACCATAAGGTCCAACAAATTTAAAATAAATGCAAAATAAATGAATGCAACACTCCCAGACATACCCCACACGAAGGTAAGGAAAAACTCACTAAAACCTAGCAATAGGAAAAAATGCACCACAGGCAATGTGGAGGAGAGAAACCTTAGAAGGGCCATTCAAGGGGGAATCTCCCTTCTTAGATGTCGGTGATAGTAGTGTTGCAGACGGACAGTTGGTAAGCATGCACTCATGTGTGTAGTGAAACACAGATGAGTGCATGCAATAGCAACTGAACATTTTGAAACATTTAAGATAGAGCTGATAGCAGATCTATTTGAGGCACAGGGGCATAAAGACAACTATTGTGGATAAAATAGTGGGTTTGGAGAATTGCCACCATAGTGCTGAACATAAACACTATAGTGCTGAACATAAACACTATAGTGATGAACATAAACACTATAGTGATGAACATAAAAACTATAGTGATGAACATAAACACTATAGTGATGAACATAAACACTATAGTGATGAACATAAACACTATAGTGATGAACATAAACACCACAGTGATGAACATAAACACTATAGTGAACATAAACACTATAGTGATGAACATAAACACTATAGTGCTGAACATAAACACTATAGTGAACATAAACACTATAGTGCTGAACATAAACACTATAGTGATGAACATAAACACTATAGTGATGAACATAAACACTATAGTGATGAACATAAACACTATAGTGATGAACATAAACACTATAGTGATGAACATAAACACTATAGTGATGAACATAAACACTATAGTGATGAACATAAAAACTATAGTGATGAACATAAACACTATAGTGATGAACATAAACACTATAGTGATGAACATAAACACTATAGTGCTGAACATAAACACCATAGTGCTGAACATAAACACTATAGTGCTGAACATAAACACTATAGTGCTGAACATAAACACTATAGTGCTGAACATAAACACTATAGTGCTGAACATAAACACTATAGTGCTGAACATAAACACTATAGTGCTGAACATAAACACTATAGTGCTGAACATAAACACTATAGTGCTGAACATAAACACCATAGTGCTGAACATAAACACTATAGTGATGAACATAAACACTATAGTGCTGAACATAAACACTATAGTGAACATAAACACTATAGTGATGAACATAAACACTATAGTGCTGAACATAAACACTATAGTGCTGAACATAAACACTATAGTGCTGAACATAAACACTATAGTGATGAACATAAACACCATAGTGCTGAACATAAACACTATAGTGATGAACATAAACACTATAGTGCTGAACATAAACACTATAGTGAACATAAACACTATAGTGAACATAAACACTATAGTGAACATAAACACTATAGTGAACATAAACACTATAGTGATGAACATAAACACTATAGTGCTGAACATAAACACTATAGTGAACATAAACACTATAGTGATGAACATAAACACTATAGTGAACATAAACACTATAGTGCTGAACATAAACACTATAGTGCTGAACATAAACACCATAGTGAACATAAACACTATAGTGCTGAACATAAACACTATAGTGATGAACATAAACACTATAGTGCTGAACATAAACACTATAGTGATGAACATAAACACTATAGTGATGAACATAAACACTATAGTGCTGAACATAAACACTATAGTGCTGAACATAAACACTATAGTGCTGAACATAAACACTATAGTGATGAACATAAACACTATAGTGCTGAACATAAACACTATAGTGCTGAACATAAACACTATAGTGATGAACATAAACACTATAGTGATGAACATAAACACTATAGTGATGAACATAAACACTATAGTGATGAACATAAACACTATAGTGATGAACATAAACACTATAGTGATGAACATAAACACTATAGTGCTGAACATAAACACTATAGTGCTGAACATAAACACCATAGTGCTGAACATAAACACTATAGTGCTGAACATAAACACCATAGTGAACATAAACACTATAGTGCTGAACATAAACACTATAGTGATGAACATAAACACTATAGTGCTGAACATAAACACTATAGTGATGAACATAAACACTATAGTGATGAACATAAACACTATAGTGCTGAACATAAACACTATAGTGCTGAACATAAACACTATAGTGCTGAACATAAACACTATAGTGATGAACATAAACACTATAGTGCTGAACATAAACACTATAGTGCTGAACATAAACACTATAGTGATGAACATAAACACTATAGTGATGAACATAAACACTATAGTGATGAACATAAACACTATAGTGATGAACATAAACACTATAGTGATGAACATAAACACTATAGTGATGAACATAAACACTATAGTGATGAACATAAACACTATAGTGATGAACATAAACACTATAGTGATGAACATAAACACTATAGTGCTGAACATAAACACTATAGTGCTGAACATAAACACCATAGTGCTGAACATAAACACTATAGTGCTGAACATAAACACTATAGTGCTGAACATAAACACTATAGTGCTGAACATAAACACCATAGTGCTGAACATAAACACTATAGTGCTGAACATAAACACTATAGTGAACATAAACACTATAGTGATGAACATAAACACTATAGTGCTGAACATAAACACTATAGTGATGAACATAAACACCATAGTGCTGAACATAAACACTATAGTGCTGAACATAAACACCATAGTGCTGAACATAAACACTATAGTGCTGAACATAAACACCATAGTGCTGAACATAAACACTATAGTGCTGAACATAAACACTATAGTGCTGAACATAAACACTATAGTGCTGAACATAAACACCATAGTGCTGAACATAAACACTATAGTGCTGAACATAAACACTATAGTGATGAACATAAACACTATAGTGCTGAACATAAACACTATAGTGCTGAACATAAACACTATAGTGATGAACATAAACACTATAGTGCTGAACATAAACACTATAGTGCTGAACATGAACACTATAGTGAACATAAACACTATAGTGATGAACATAAACACTATAGTGATGAACATAAACACTATAGTGCTGAACATAAACACTATAGTGATGAACATAAACACCATAGTGCTGAACATAAACACTATAGTGCTGAACATAAACACCATAGTGCTGAACATAAACACTATAGTGCTGAACATAAACACCATAGTGCTGAACATAAACACTATAGTGCTGAACATAAACACTATAGTGCTGAACATAAACACTATAGTGCTGAACATAAACACCATAGTGCTGAACATAAACACTATAGTGCTGAACATAAACACTATAGTGATGAACATAAACACTATAGTGCTGAACATAAACACTATAGTGCTGAACATAAACACTATAGTGCTGAACATAAACACTATAGTGATGAACATAAACACTATAGTGCTGAACATAAACACTATAGTGCTGAACATGAACACTATAGTGAACATAAACACTATAGTGATGAACATAAACACTATAGTGATGAACATAAACACTATAGTGATGAACATAAACACTATAGTGCTGAACATAAACACCATAGTGCTGAACATAAACACTATAGTGATGAACATAAACACTATAGTGATGAACATAAACACTATAGTGCTGAACATAAACACTATAGTGATGAACATAAACACTATAGTGCTGAACATAAACACTATAGTGATGAACATAAACACTATAGTGATGAACATAAACACTATAGTGCTGAACATAAACACTATAGTGATGAACATAAACACTATAGTGATGAACATAAACACTATAGTGCTGAACATAAACACTATAGTGCTGAACATAAACACTATAGTGCTGAACATAAACACTATAGTGCTGAACATAAACACTATAGTGATGAACATAAACACTATAGTGATGAACATAAACACTATAGTGAACATAAACACTATAGTGATGAACATAAACACTATAGTGCTGAACATAAACACTATAGTGATGAACATAAACACTATAGTGATGAACATAAACACTATAGTGCTGAACATAAACACTATAGTGCTGAACATAAACACTATAGTGCTGAACATAAACACTATAGTGATGAACATAAACTCTATAGTGATGAACATAAACACTATAGTGATGAACATAAACACTATAGTGATGAACATAAACACTATAGTGCTGAACATAAACACTATAGTGATGAACATAAACACTATAGTGATGAACATAAACACTATAGTGATGAACATAAACACCATAGTGCTGAACATAAACACTATAGTGATGAACATAAACACTATAGTGATGAACATAAACACTATAGTGCTGAACATAAACACTATAGTGATGAACATAAACACTATAGTGATGAACATAAACACTATAGTGATGAACATAAACACTATAGTGCTGAACATAAACACTATAGTGATGAACATAAACACTATAGTGATGAACATAAACACTATAGTGCTGAACATAAACACTATAGTGCTGAACATAAACACTATAGTGCTGAACATAAACACTATAGTGAACATAAACACTATAGTGATGAACATAAACACTATAGTGATGAACATAAACACTATAGTGATGAACATAAACACTATAGTGATGAACATAAACACTATAGTGATGAACATAAACACTATAGTGATGAACATAAACACTATAGTGCTGAACATAAACACTATAGTGATGAACATAAACACCATAGTGCTGAACATAAACACTATAGTGATGAACATAAACACTATAGTGCTGAACATAAACACTATAGTGCTGAACATAAACACTATAGTGCTGAACATAAACACTATAGTGCTGAACATAAACACTATAGTGATGAACATAAACACTATAGTGATGAACAGAAACACTATAGTGCTGAACATAAACACTATAGTGCTGAACATAAACACTATAGTGCTGAACATAAACACTATAGTGCTGAACATAAACACTATAGTGATGAACATAAACACTATAGTGCTAAACATAAACACTATTGTGCTGAACATAAACACCATAGTGCTGAACATAAACACTATAGTGCTGAACATACACACTATAGTGCTGAACATAAACACTATAGTGCTGAACATAAACACTATAGTGCTAAACATAAACACTATAGTGCTGAACATAAACACTATAGTGATGAACATAAACACTATAGTGATGAACATAAACACTATAGTGATGAACATAAACACCATAGTGAACATAAACACTATAGTGCTGAACATAAACACTATAGTGATGAACATAAACACCATAGTGAACATAAACACTATAGTGATGAACATAAACACCATAGTGATGAACATAAACACTATAGTGCTGAACATAAACACCATAGTGATGAACATAAACACTATAGTGATGAACATAAACACCATAGTGAACATAAACACTATAGTGCTGAACATAAACACTATAGTGATGAACATAAACACCATAGTGAACATAAACACTATAGTGATGAACATAAACACCATAGTGATGAACATAAACACTATAGTGCTGAACATAAACACTATAGTGCTGAACATAAACACTATAGTGCTGAACAGAAACACTATAGTGCTGAACATAAACACTATAGTGCTGAACATAAACACTATAGTGCTGAACAGAAACACTATAGTGCTGAACATAAACACTACAGTGCTGAACACAAACACCATAGTGCTGAACATAAACACTATAGTGATGAACATAAACACTATAGTGCTGAACACAAACACCATAGTGCTGAACATAAACACTATAGTGAACATAAACACTATAGTGCTGAACATAAACACTATAGTGAACATAAACACTATAGTGAACATAAACAATAGTGATGAACATAAACACTATAGTGCTGAACATAAACACTATAGTGATGAACATAAACACTATAGTGCTGAACATAAACACTATAGTGCTGAACATAAACACTATAGTGATGAACATAAACACTATAGTGAACATAAACACTATAGTGATGAACATAAACACTATAGTGAACATAAACACTATAGTGATGAACATAAACACTATAGTGATGAACATAAACACTATAGTGCTGAACATAAACACTATAGTGATGAACATAAACACTATAGTGATGAACATAAACACTATAGTGATGAACATAAACACTATAGTGAACATAAACACTATAGTGAACATAAACACTATAGTGAACATAAACACTATAGTGATGAACATAAACACCATAGTGCTTTTATTTATTTATTTTATTATTATTATTATTATTATTATTATTATTATTATTATTATTATTATTATTATTATTATTATTATTATTATTATTATTATTATTATTATTATTATTATTATTATTATTATTATTAGTATTAGTATTAGTATTATTAGTATTAGTAGTAGTAGTAGTAGTAGTAGTAGTAGTAGTAGTAGTAGTAGTAGTAGTAGTAGTAGTCGTATTTTCTTCAAGTGCATGTTAAACCTTTGTTTGAGTTATTTTTGTTGAATTATATGTTGTGTAATTTTATATCTTCTATTGTCACTACAGCCTATGAAAAGACCAAAACCTGCAATGCATTTCTCCTACTAACAAGTATGATCCGTAGCCACCACCAGATTATAGCTCTTATTCAGAAGTGATAGAACTCCATTGTTCTATGAACAAAAAAAAGAGTTAAAATAAGTCACAGAGCCATACTGTTGCCTTGGTAAGCATAAGTCATTGTTCAACCATGAACATGGGCATTGTACTTGTCCCTGGATTACAGTGTGATGTGTGATGTACTCAAGGATTATTGTGTTTGATATACTGATAGTTTGATAGAGATTGTCGTTCTGTTTACTACTCTCTACACTGATATTTTGATATAGAGATTGTTGTTCTGTTTACTACTCTACATTGATATTTTGATGGAGCTTGTTGTTCTGTTTACTACTACATTGATATTTTGATAGAGATTGTTGTTCTGTTTACTACTCTACACTGATATTTTGATGGAGCTTGTTGTTTTGTTTACTACTCTACATCCATAGTTTGACATAGCTTGTTGCTTTATTTGTATATTTCTTATTTATTTATAATGTTGTAACAACTACAATGCCCCTGTTTATCATGATAATACATGATGACATTTAAAGTTGGAAATACACTGTATGTGTTTGTGAGCTGTATTTGATGATTTTAGTAAACAACAAATAAATTGAGAACAGGTATGGTGTGTGTGTGTGTGTGTGTGTGTGTGTGTGTGTGTGTGTGTGTGTGTGTGTGTGTGTGTGTGTGTGTGTGTGTGTGTGTGTGTGTGTGTGTGTGTGTGTAGTGTGTGTGTGTGTATAGTGTATGGTGTGTGTGTGTGTATGGTGTGTGTGTGTGTGTGTGTGTGTGTGTGTGTGTGTATGGTGTGTGTGTAGTGTGTGTGTGTAGTGTGTCTGTGTGTATAGTGTGTGTGTATGTGTAGTTTCAGTTTCAGTTTAGACTTCATTTGAACAGGGACAGCACACATTAATGAACATACATGTAAACGTGTGAGACAGTGTTAGCAGCCAAAGCTAATGTTCAACTGTTGTCCCTGGGCCTGGTGTTAAAAAGCCACTAAAAAAGAAAGCATAACATACATGGCATACAGGTAATTAAGAACAGGTTAAAAACACATCATGCTAAATATTTACATCAGACATGTACAGACAGTGTACAAACAAACAATAATGCTACATATTAGGTACAGGCAAGCATATGGGGTTAGAGTTCTGCAGGGCTGTTGTGTTCACATCTGTAGTTATTTCTTAACATGTTTTGAACGTG
>NC_140172.1:139894052-139896552 GCF_963971535.1 Notolepis coatsorum
TCCTTCCCTGCCTGGCCCCACACCCAAAAGAGCAACAAACGTGTTCAAACTGGGTAGTACATTAGGTAGACAGCAGCCTTGCAAACCGGAACATTTAAAAAAATATTATTTCTCAAGATTTCTTCTGGCTTGCAGGGCTAGGTAGGCAGTGTTCCTGGCTTCAAATCAAAGCTAATTCATCTCATTGTGACATCATCGAGGGATAAGCAATTCTGAACGGCTTGTTTAGGCTTGTTAATCTGAACACTTCAATCCCCGGCCAGCAAGGAGTAGAGTATAGGCTACATATGTCATTTTCCCACCGGCACCTAAATAGCATTTCAGACTGGAGCCAAATCCATACAAAGACGAGAAGAAACCCTCTAAGGGTTTTGTTCTGGATACATTTCCTTATGTGATCTTTTATTGGGGAGTCGTCACTTTTTTGGCCAAGCTGCTAAGTTGGCAACTCGTCATCATTTTCACCTTAAATGTTGTGGATACACCGACCCTATCTTAACTCTAATCTTAAAGGGATATTTCACTTCAGTAGAACTCCGCAGTCTTAACTCTATTTGAAGTGATCTACTAGTAAGCTAGCGACCACCGCTGTCCCTGTCGCCTGCTGTCAACACCACCATTCCTCCCCCAGGGGTCAGGCTCCTGATTCACTTGCACTCGTTTTAGGGACCATGTCTAAATATCTTACATTATCATACAAGTATAAACAAACTATACAATAATATTATTCTGTGTAATATATTTTGAAAGGTACTTGTTTTTTTTGGGAGATAATGTTACCATTTTCAAACTATCACTATAGGAACTATTTCTTTTTTGTGACCAAATCTTTTTATTTTCACTTTTCAACAAGAAACAACACAGCACAATAATGACAATTATACATACATACATCCAAGAACACAAACTAACACTATTTCTTACTTGAGGTGGGGTTTGACCAACTGTCAACTTTTCACAGAATGTTTTGAATCTTTCTTCCAACAAGGCAGCAGGTAACCATGGTAACCACTGCCTGAACAGTCCATGCAGGGCAAAGATACACAGCACACTCAAACCTACAACACACTGACCGGATCTGCTTCTATTTTTCAAAGGTAATACATCTGTAAAGACACATTGATTCAGAATGGTCTGCTTTATTGAAATCTGCACGGCAGGTTTTTGTATTTACGTCAGACGTATATGATATTTAGACTTGGTCCCCAAAATTTATGGAAGTTCATGAGGATCCTGCCACCTGGGAGCTGGTGGTATCGACAGCGGATGACAGGGACAGCAGTGGTCGCTAGCTTACTAGTAGACTAGTACTTCTGCAGAAACCTGACAAGTTCTGCTAAAGTGCCATTTAAGCAGCCCCATTACCTACAAACATGATACATAGATCACAGGTGACAGAATGACTATTTAGTTAACAGTGTTGCCATTGACAATGTAACCAAGTAACGTTGTCAGCAAGATTTTAAATTACTCTTTCTTTGCTTCTTACAGAGATCAATGCTCTTTGCACACATTTCCTGACATGTGATTTAATAGTACAGCTAAATAAACTATACCCACCACAATCATTGATTCTCTGAGTCAAGTTAATAAACCAATAGAGGCCAGTTGGTTTATCGGTTAATAAACCAATAGAGGCCAAATGTTTGTGTAGTTCTTCATCCGACATGGCTGCCTGTAACCATTGATAACCACTTTCGAGACTTTTGGTAGAGTATGTGAACTATTAGAAAAGTATATTTCTGTTCCACTGCCACTTGTTTACAGTATCCAGCTAAAAGACACCACATTATTATATTTGCAGTACATAATCAATTTTTTCTTCTCATACACAATACACAGCAACCATTGTTGCAACTGTTGTCTCTTCCAACATGGAGGACAAATGAGCATTCTTAAAGCATTCTGTGAAAGGCCTCTCTGTTAAGTGGTAGTATTATGACATAATATAATATATGACTAGATAAATCAGTCCACTCCATCACCATCTTGATAACAAGACTAACAAGACCTGACCTCTACTGTACGTCTTGGGGGATCATCCATATGTAAGCATCTGTCATAAATAGTTTTTCTTTCATATTTGAAGTCACTGGTAGATACTGACAACACAGAATGGTTAATTTGATCAAATATAGAGAGAAATTAATTCCAGTTTGACCAGCTTCTACGCATGCACCATAGTTACCAGGCCAACCACTCACTCCATGATTCCCAGTCTTTTGGCATAGATTGTTATTCATTTAAAACGTCATTAAAACTCACATTTCACCTCAAATGCAGTAGATTATAGTGTTACTCAATGTAAAAGCACATGACATTTTATTATTTTCTCTGAATGTGTTTTGTAGCAAGCAGTTTTGTTCTTGACTCTGACTCACGCTGTCATACATGCTCAATAACTTGCTTGCTGCTATAAACTATGAACCAGGGAATTACAAATAACTTCATACATTGATAATTAATTACCAATTCATTGCATATATTTCTGTGAGGACAG
>NC_140172.1:139901552-139911552 GCF_963971535.1 Notolepis coatsorum
TGAACATTGGTAAAACCAAGGAGCTGATCGTGGATTATAGGAGAGGACAGCAGGAGACGCACACACCACTGATGATTAACGGAGCTACCATGGACAGGGTGAGCAGCTTTAAGTACCTAGGGGTCCACATCTCAGAGGATCTGACATGGTCAACATACATAGACACAGTAGTAAAGAAGGCGAAACAGCGCCTCTACCACCTGAGACAGTTAAGGAAGTTCAGAGTATCGGGGAAGATACTCCAGTCCTTCTACTCAGGAGCTGTAGAGAGCATCCTGACCGGAAACATCACTGCCTGGTATGGAAACAGCACGGCACAGGACAAGAAGGCCCTACAAAGAGTGGTGCGCTCAGCCGAGCGTACCACGGGTATTGCACTACCTCCCCTGCAGGTTCTATACAACAAGAGGTGCAAATCCAGAGCCTGCAGAATAATGAAAGACCCTCACCACCCCAATAACAGCCTGTTCCAGCTGCTGAGGTCAGGCAGACGCCTGCGAACCCCAGCTACTAGGACAGAGAGGCTTAGGCTTAGCTTCTTCCCCCAGGCCATCAGAGTCCTGAACAATGAACATTGAGTGCCACAGAACACTGAACTATCCACACATAAGCACACACAAGCACACACACGACACGCACGCTGTGCACGCTCACACACTAGCAGCCACTTTAACACTTCAACATGAGCGGGCACACACTCATGCGCACACACTCACACTTATTGCCAAAAGGAAAGGCCACTTTAAATCAGTATTAGCAACAGTAACAGTGTATTGCACTACCAAAGCTACCTAGCATGTCCTATATGCTCTGTAAATAACTATGTACAGATACCGATTTTGATGTCACACCATGTTACCTGTTACCTGTTATTGCACAATGTTTTGTATTGGATTCTATTATATGTTGTACCCACTGTATTGCACATCGTTGCGGGCAAGACCACCCGCATTTCATTGTATACTCGTATGCCGTGACAAATAAAACTCTTGACTTGACTTGACTTAAAGTATAGATACAAATGCAATATAATATAAAAAAAAGTACAAACACAAGATAGTCCAGTGATGCCATGTTACTAACTAGGGATGCACCGATATGAAAATTGGCCACCGATACCGATTGTTCAACTAACACTATCGGCCGATACCGATACCGATATTTGTATATAAGTATTTGTAATTTTTTATTTTATTTTTTTTTAATGAAACTACTGTATATTTGTATGTGTATGTTTGTATTTGTAGGCCTCTTTACTTACTTAAAAAAAGGAAACATCAAGAAATATGTTTATGGTATCACTATCTCTCTCCCAGTATCGTCTGGCGGCCTGCAGAGGGATACTATTTTCTCAACCAGAGCTTTCAACCAATGCAATGGAACCATTCTGGCGGCCTGCAGCGGGATACTATTCTCTCAACCAGAGCTTTCAACCAATGCAATGGAACCATTTTGATTGACAGTCGATTCGGCCAATTACGCCACACCGCTAGCACCCACCTCCTGCTGTTCTTACCACCAATCGGCAAGCGTTTATTCATTTTCTACTTTCGGGCATGCCGCCATTGATCTGCTTGCGACTCACTCGAGAGCACAACAAACTTAACGTAGCTAATACCTTAGCTGCCCGGCCCGCCGACCAGCGCTCCACAGCATGACCAAATGAGACATAATGATTTTACTGCAACAAATGTTATAATAAAACAAAGCCTTTCTATACATTTGTCTGGTTGAAAACTTTATTAACAGATTGCAGAATGGGTAGTTTGGTACGGAATGAGCAACGGAATGGAACTGAGCTATGAACGGAATAATGCCTTGCTTACTTGCTGTGTTTGGGTAAATAATATGCTGATGTTATATTGAACGTGTAACACTAACTATATAACGTTATTAACTAACTAGCTACCGTACCGGGAGCTCACGTTGATGCCTGGATGGTGCTAACTAACTAGCTACCGTACCGGGAGCTCACGTTGATGCCTGGATGGTGCTAACTAACTAGCTACCGTACCGGGAGCTCACGTTGATGCCTGGATGGTGCTAACTAACTAGCTACCGTACCGGGAGCTCACGTTGATGCCTGGATGGTGCTAACTAACTAGCTACCGTACCGGGAGCTCACATTGATGCCTGGATGGTGCTAACTAACTAGCTACCGTACCGGGAGCTCACGTTGATGCCTGGATGGTGCTAACTAACTAGCTACCGTACCGGGAGCTCACGTTGATGCCTGGATGGTGCTAACTAACTAGTAGTGGGTAGTTGGGTACGGAATGAGCAACGGAATGGAACTGAGCTATGAACGGACTTGTTGCCTTGCTGCTATGGGTAATAATAATATGCTGATGTTATTGTCCGTGTAACACTAACTATATAACGTTAATGCCACAAAACGAATGCCTTGTTAATCATAAGTAGTAACTTTGATGCAGTAGCTTGTGTGTGTGTGGGGGACGGCGGGCGTTGTGCAGGTAGGTCGCGAGTGAATTATTATTTTTTTGCCTTTTGACGCTACACAAATTGATGGTTATTTATCGGCGACTGCTATCGGCACATTTGAGCTTATCGGCCGATAGGCCGATAGCAGTCAACAAGGCACTTATCGGCCGATACCGATACCCGACCGATATATCGGTGCACCCCTATTACTAACAATAGACCATGGCACTGTTCATGGTACTAACAATATACTATGGTCCTGACAATGGTACAAACAAATATACTTTAGTACTGGCCATGGGACTAATAATATAAAATGGTACTGGCCATGGTTCTAACATTAGACCATAGTACTGATTATGGTACCAACAATATACCATGGTACTGGCCAAATGTAAATGTATTAACTTTAATTATAAAATTATTAATTAATTATTCATTAGCAATGTATTACACAACGGGGGGCAGTGCTGGTGGACGGTCTGGCTGAGGGGCACCACTGCCTGCTGGTGGACGGGGGCCAGCGCTAGTGGACAGTCGGGCTGAGGGGCAGCGCTGGTGGATGGGGGGGGGGTGCAGCGCTGGTGGATGGGGGGGGGGGGGCAGCGCTGGTGGATGGGAGGGCAGCACTGGTGGACGATCTGAGATGTCATGTTCTACGGTATGCCTTACAGTAAGTAGTCTTTGATAATAATAATAATTTCTTAAATTTATATAGCACCTTTCAGGAAACCCAAGGCTCTTAACAGAGGAGGGGGAAACTAAGGGGAAGGAGATCAGAGGAACAATTAGGAAAAAGACGGAAGTCAGGCAGAGTCATTGATACATTTGGTGAAGAGGTGAGATTTGAGTTGGGATTTTAATGAGTGCAGGGATGTAGCGTTGCGGATGTTTGGAGGGAGGGAGTTCCAGAGGGTGGGTGTGGCAACAGAGAAGGCTCTGGGGCCGACAGTGTGCAGGTTGGTGGTGGGGATGGAGAGGAGACCGGAGTCAGAGGACCGCAGCCTCCGGGGTGGGATGTAGGGATGGAGGAGGTCAGCTAGTTACCGGGGGCAAGGGAGTGAAGGGATTTGTAGGTGATGAGGAGGATCTTATGCAGGACTTCACTGGAAGCCAGTGGAGGTGGATGAGGGTGGCGGTGATGTGGTGCCAGTGCTTGGTGCGGGTGAGAACCCTGGCAGCTGAATTCTGGACATATTGTAGCCTGTTCAGGGCATTGCTGGTTAGCCCTGCAAGAACTGAGTTTGAGTAGTCCAGACGGGAGGTGATGAATGAGTGTACAGTATGAGTGTCTCTGCTACGGAGTCAGGGAGAGATGGCCGGAGTCTGGATATGTTTTTGAGGTGGAAAAAAGCAGATTGATTTAATGTGAGAATGAAAAGGGAGGGTGGAGTTCAGTATGATATCCAGGTTGAAGACTTCTGGGGAAGGAAGGGTGGATGGAGCAGCCATCCACTTCTAGAAGGAGATCTCCAACCTTCCGGAGCAATGACCAACCATGAGCTCTGTCTTCTTGCTGTTAAGTTGAACCTCATAAACCCGAGTGGTCCGGTACTGGACCGCAAATGACATCACGCCATAAATCCATCTCTACAGAATGCATGAATTGCATGAATGCATTTTTTTCAAATGTAGCCAAGAGTAAAGAACCTAACCCTGTCAAAACAGCAGTCAAGGTGTATATTTTCAGTATTATGTTGGTTTACCAATGATTTTAACTGTTAATAGTGAAATATAAGATTATAGAAATCGCATGGCATTGAGTCAGAAACCGGCACATATTGACAGGAGGAAGTGGCCAGCCAAAAGTGAATGTAGTCTTTTGAAGGCAGAGACCCAGGGCTTTCGATGGGCTTTCGAATTTCAAAAAACTACACTACCCAGCTCATGCCAGCCCCTGTCAATCATCTGACTTCTGGATAAACTTTTAAATAGTTTGGGATTATCTCTCACAAACCTGAACGTTATTGCCATAAAACAGAACACAGTTAGTTTCTCTACCTTTCTGTGAACGTCTAGCAAAAAAACGGCATTGCAATCTGATGAAAAATGTACATTATAAAAAAGTAACTGTACGTGGATGTCATCCAACTGCCTTGAGAATGAGTGACGTACTTCATGCAAGGAGTTCGGATCTGCGATAATTTTGAGAACCTCTCCACGCTTTGATGAATCGGGGGTGACTATCGCAGGTTTTCTCTTACGAACTTCCTACAAGTTTATTTACAAGGAAACTTACGAGAATGTTGTTGCATGAGGTCCATTGTCTCTAGTAGTTTCCTTGTACCCTTGTGCTAGTTTAACACAAACTCAAGTGACAAAGACAAACAGTGTTTATTTCTCATATAACTGTAATTCCATTCGTTCCACCATTTCATGTCAGCTAGTTCAGTCACTTGATGACAGATTTGAAGCTATCACCATGTAACAAATTCCACCAGCCTGGCTGGGTGGTCATTAAAGAATCTAATCTAAGCCACGTACAGCCAATGATCTTCGGTACAGCAAATGTTGGACTGAACAGAAAAACGGACCCCGAACAGATCTGCGAGACCGAACATATCCAGTACCTACACCAGGGTTTTGATACAGTTTTTATTGTGTACATGCCCCCATCAGACTTTTTGAATGGTCAACCATCCAAATCTGCTGTGCTTGTGCATTAACTGTGTCTGCGTGTGACCTCTTGTGATGCAGTGGGACAATGCATGGGTTTGCCTGGTTGGCAACATGTCAATCATGATCACGTTTCTTTGTTGAAACTGTTGGTAGAATAATGGTATCTTTCATTTGCTCCTTTCCCCCCAGACTAAACAGCAAGGCTTGCTGGAAGGCCGGAGTAAACAAAGGCCACAAGACAGAAGTTCTGCAATGAGGGGAATCGTAACAGCAATGAAAATCATCTCACTGAATCCAGGTCTAGAAATTAATTGTCTACTTTAACTCAAGTACTGTACTTAAATGTAGTTTTGAGGTATTTGTACTTTAGTGGAGTAGTTACTTTCACTCCACTACATTTCAAAGGGAATATCTTGTATTATTGGTGTATTGTAACATGATGCTGTTTAACATTCATATGTTGTACTTGTATTATTGGTGTAACATGATACTGTTTAACATTCATATGATGTACTTGTATTATTGGTGTACAGTAACATGATATTTGACACCTTTAGCTTCAGTTACACAGAAAGCTGAGTAGGTATTGACATGTCTTGAAAGCTGCTGACTTGGAATTCCTGGTAAATATCAATGAGTGCTTGTTGCTAAGTAGCATATCCATAGATCCTTGCGTTCTCAGTGAGGGTAAAGGTGTAGAGATGCTGCTGAACCATTTTCAGTAGTTAATTGAAAATACCTGTCACACCCATGTCCGGATTTCACTCTTTATTTTGCGAACTTTGTAATGAAACTCAAAGTATTAAGAGCAAAGTACTGCTCTGGGCTCTCTTATTATTTATTTTGCCTAGAAATGTATACAACCTTAAGGAGACGTACTGTACTTATTGCTGTTGTTCTGTAATTCGGTAATTCAGAACTGTTCTGTAAAGTAATTCAGAACTAAAATTGTTCTATAATGCACATTAGAATGGGGGAAAAGGCTGAGTATATGAGAAAGACCTACGGCTCTGACAGAACTAACATCTAAAATACTGCTGTGCTGAAGCACTTTGTTTTTTTATGCTTATGCTTATCGGCCAATTTCATGATTCTATGTCTATTTTATGTGTATCAGTGACAATCAAACAGTAAACAAAGAGGCATATTAAGATGTTAGATCCCAATATGAAAAACTATGTGATTTAATGTTCTATGCCTTATCTTCACTTTGTCTATTTTGCTGCCGTCTATTTTATGCTAATGTTATGCTTATTGTATGCCACATTTTACTTCTGCACTTTATGCATTGCTCTTGATCTGCCCATTTTGTGCACATTTTATGCATGTCTTTTTTGTTTTGTTATTCAATATAGAACATTTTACGTGTAAATTACATCTGGAGGGGATCATCAAAAATAGGAAACAAAGCAAAAATAATGCGTATGTAAAAAGTAAGCTATGATCATGGCAATGGTCAGAGGTATAGAACACGTGTGCTGGTTAGTAAACAGGTTACAATTCATTGAGACTGGTATGGTCATTTAAAGAACCAGACAATTTAAGGGGATCTATATCCTAACCCTACTCTGGCTACCTGAGAGAGAAGCTGACCTGCTAGTAGGCTAATCATCAGATATCTGGTTAAGTGCCAAGTGTGTGTGTGTTTGGCAAATGAGAGCTAATTATTAGCAAGATTTTGCTAACAGGGTACTAATAATGAGTGGTAATCAATCTTTGTGTGTGTGTGTATGTGCGTGCGTGCGTGCGCGCACGCGTGTGTGTGTGTGTGTGTGTGTGTGTGTGTGTGTGTGTGTGTGTGTGTGTGTGTGTGTGTGTGTGTGTGTGTGTGTGTGTGTGTGTGTGTGTGTGTGTGTGTGTGTGTGTGTGTGTGTGTGTGTGTGTGTGTGACTAGGTTCCAGGTCATGGCAGGACTCTTTGTCTCCACTCCGTGCCTCTAACCAGCTCAAAGATTGATGGGCCCATGAGAAGGAAGAGAGACATAGAGAGAGAGGATTTGTGTGTTAAATCACATTTTAAAATAAATCATGCTCTATGCATATCTCTTTTATTACTGCTATTGATCCATATGCCATAAAGAACAGCAGCGGCTTCGCATTTCTAACCCTAACCCATAAAGCACAGCAGGGGCTTTACATTTCTCAAAAAGGTAAGCAGGTAAAATTGCAGTTTTTAATTGTATTTGCGGCTGTAAAATGTAACGGCATCTGCATTTGTACCTCACTGTTTACTCATTTGTACTCACTGTACTTGGATTGTACTTAGGCTGGATCGGATCGCTGAACAGCAGAAATGGCCCGACGAGATCCTTTGTTATGCCGGCCACGGACAATACAAAAAGCCGCCGCGAAGACGAGGAAAGAGAGCCGGGGTCCGGAACAGACTGAGGTCCAAACGACACAGAACCACATTGCCCAGCATATTGTTGGCCAATGTGCAATCGATAGGAAACAAATTGGACGACATCAGAGCAAGGATCCAATTCCAGAGGGACATTCGGGATTGTAACGTCCTCTGTTTCACAGAAACTTGGCTGAGTCCAGATGTCCCGAATCATGCAATAGAACCGGCAGACCACTTCTTCGTTCTACGAAAAGACCGGACGGCATTAGAGTCACTAAAGAAGAAAGGAGGCGGCATTGCCTTCATGATAAACAAGGAGTGGTGCGATTTAGGCAACACAAAGGAAATGTCTAACCACGGCTCCCCAGACCTGGAGTTTATCACGATAAAATGTCGACCCTTCTTCCTCCCAAGAGAGTTAACGTCCATCATCCTCATCGGAGTGTACATTCCACCACACGCGAACACTGAGGTCGCACTTTCAAAACTTCACGACGAGGTAAACAAACTCCAGGCAGCTAACGTTGACGCGGCCATTTTGGTCTTGGGGGATTTCAACAGCGCGCGTCTTAAAAAGGTGCTGCCGAATTTCTATCAGCATGTGACCTGTCCCACCAGAGGCGAGAACATATTAGACCATGTTTACTCGCAATTTAAGAATGGGTACAAGTCACAGGCTCTTAGTCCATTCGGTAAAAGCGATCACGCCGCAATTTTTCTCTTGCCTAAGTACAAACAGTGTCTCAAGCGAACGCCGGTGGTCTCGCGAGAGGTTAAGCGTTGGACCGTGACGTCAGTAGAGTCACTCCAAGCAGTGCTGGGAAGCACAGAATGGAGTGTACTCCGTGATAACACAGCCAATATTAACGAATACGCCGAAACGGTGATTGACTATGTCTGTACTCAGGTAGAAGTAATAATCCCCACCACCAAAATTAATATCTACCCAAACCAAAAGCCCTGGGTAGACAAATCCGTCCGTGAGGCTCTGAAAGTGCGCACATCAGCATACAACACCGGGCTGGTGACAGGCAACATGGAAGAACACAAGATGGCAAGATACAACGTCAGGAGAGCAGTAATAGAGGCAAAACGGCGTTACAGGGATAAAGTTGAACTTCAGTTTGAACAGGCTGACTCTAGAGGCATGTGGCAGGGCCTCAGAACAATGACAGACTACAAAGGAACCCCCCTCAAACTGAACAGTGACATCTCCTTAGCAAATGATCTCAACTCCTTCTATGCGAGGTTTGAGGCTGTGAATAACAACACCAGCCTACAAACCACGGCAATGGGGGGGGGGGGGTCTGCTGATGGAGACTCAGTGTTCAGGGTAACAGAGCATGAGGTGAGACGGATCTTTAAAAAAGTGGATATCAGGAAGGCAGCAGGACCGGACGGCATCCCCGGCCGCGTCCTAAAAGTCTGTGCCGACCAACTGGCCCCGGTATTCACTGACATCTTCAACCTGTCCTTGGAACAGGCCGTCATCCCCACCTGTCTGAAGAAGTCCACCATCATCCCTGTACCCAAAAAATCTACGCCCGCTTGCCTCAACGACTACCGCCCTGTAGCCCTCACCTCCATAGCCATGAAGTGCTTTGAGAAGCTAGTGAAGGGCTACATCTGTTCCTCCCTCCCCATCAACCTGGACCCTCTGCAATTTGCATATCGCCCCAACAGGTCCACGGAGGACGCCATAGCCCATGTGCTGCACACAGCAGCATCACATCTGGACAAGAGGAAGGGGAACTATGTGAGAATGCTGTTCATCGACTACAGCTCAGCATTCAATACCATAGTCCCCTCCAAACTCATAGCCAAGCTCAGGGACCTGGGCTTGAACTATGACCTGTGCCAGTGGGTCCTGGACTTCCTGACGGGCAGACCCCAGGTGGTAAGAGCCGGCAACTGCACCTCCTCATCCATCACGCTCAACATAGGGGCCCCCCAGGGCTGTGTTCTGAGCCCCCTCCTCTACTCCCTGTACACACATGACTGCGTAGCACAGCGGAACAACAACACCATCATCAAATTTGCTGATGACACAGTAGTGGTGGGCCTGATCTCTGCCAACGACGAAAGGGCCTACCTGGAAGAGGTAGAGAACCTGTCACAGTGGTGTCAGGAGAACTGCCTCTCCCTGAACGTCAGCAAAACAAAAGAGATGATTGTGGACTTCAGGAGGTCGGGGGTCAAGGACTACAGCCCCCTCAGCATCGACGGGGCACCAGTTGAGAGAGTGAACAGTTTCAAGTACCTCGGAGCCCACATATCCGAGGACTTGACATGGACCACACACATTGACAGTGTTGTGAAGAAGGCACGACAACGCCTCTACTTCCTCAGGCGCCTAAGGAAGTTCCAAGTCAGTCAGAAGATCCTTAGGAACTTCTACTCATGTACAATAGAGAGCATCCTGACCGGCAACATCACCTCCTGGTTTGGGAATAGCACTGCACAAGACCGTAGCAGACTACAAAGAGTGACACGTTCAGCCGAACGCACAATTAGAGGGGGGCTTCCCACCCTCCAGAACATTTACAACAAGCGGTGCAAGGGGAAGGCTAAGAGAATTATTAAGGACTCGAGCCAC
>NC_140172.1:139916552-139923499 GCF_963971535.1 Notolepis coatsorum
TATGATAAAGAAAAGCAGGGTCCCCCTATAGGGGGACCTTACGGCTTAACAGGTTAATATAACTAGGTTTCATAACCTTTGTTATCATTCACAACCTTTGTTATATCTCATACTCTATAAATATAACTAGGGTTATCATTCATAACCGTTGTTATATATCATACTGTATTAATATAACTAGGGTTATCATTCATAACCTTCGTTATATCTCATAATGTATACATATAACTAGGGTTATCATTCATAACCGTCGTTATATCTCTACTTGCTTTGCATTGACAAATGGGCTAAACGGGTGTGAAGCCCTGATCAAGTGTACTTGAAAAGGCCAGCGATGAGGAATAAACTATACTCACGTCTTTGTGTGAGTACAGTATCTTTGTGCGTAAAAGCAAACCAGCCATGTATCCCAAATTGACCCTGTGAATGAATAATCACCTTGCTAAGTAGGGGTGGGAATCGCCAGAGACCTCACGATACAATACTATCGCTGTAAATATTGCAATATTTAAAAAAAAATTGATACAATTTTATTTATTACCTTTTTTCAACTGCAAAGTAAAACTTTGTCAACATGTTCTTTTATCTAATAAAATAAAGTTCAGTCTGTTCATCTCACTTCAATAATTTTTATTGCAGAACATGGTATTTTCTCAGCAGACAGATGTAAACACTGTAATCTGTGTTGCATGTATACCTGACAAACTGAACTGTTTGTATTACAGTCATATTCCAACTTAACTGAATGCACACATGTTGTGTGTGTGTGTGTGTGTGTGTGTGGACTGCTGTACTATTACAGGTATTGAAATGAACAATGCAACTTCCTTATACAATTTTTATTATTTATTTTTATTTTTTTATCAATAATTAAATATCGATACTTGGTGTCCCTGTATCAATACAGTATCGCCACGCAAAGTATCACGATACCACTACGTATCGATTTTCCCCCCACCCTATTGCTAAGAGAGAAAAGCCATGAATGCCTTCCCTTAATATTGACCCTTGCTAAGAGAGAAAAGCCATGTATCCATTATTTTAATAATATTCACCTTGCTACGAGAGAGCAACCATGTATCCTTAATATTCACCTTGCTACGAGAGAGCTTTGCGGTATAATTTATAGAAACACAAGACAGGGAATCAAAGTCAATCTCATTTCTTTCCATTCCACTTTCCTCTGCCCAGGTGTCACCTCGCCCTCGTCAATCATGTGTGGCTGAAAAACAAGTCTTAAGTGTCGGGCAAGCGGCGGCTGGCACTCCGGAGCATCCCTGGAGCTGCCATTTTTATTGTGTCCAGATGATGAAGGTAACAGAAAAAAAACTACCGTGCTCTCTCTCCCTCTCTATCTCTCTGCTGGCTTCTCTCTCTCTCTCTCTCTCTCTCTCTCTCTCTCTCTCTCTCTCTCTCTCTCTCTCTCCTCTTCTCTCTCGCTCTGTCTCTCTCTCATTAAATCTGATCCACCCCTTAACCCTGTGGGCAGGTGCTACTGTAATTAACCATTGTTTGACTATCAAAAGTCGGGAGTTGATTAAATGGCCCCGAAGCGGTGAGCGGAGCACTTTCCCTCCGCGTCCCCAGCCCTGTAATTTCAAAGGCTTCTCGCAGCCCGCTGTGGCCCTTTCAGGTCTGCGAGACGCCGCTTCCGACCGCTGCTAAGAGCCTGTTGCCTGTGGTAATCAAACTGATAATCTTACAGGAGAAAAAAGAAGGTGGGGGACGTTTTTTTTTTGGGGGGGCTAGTGAAAGAAAGAAATGGTTGGGGCTTTCGTGGAGTTGGAGCTCAAGCAGAGAGCCTTCCATTAGAAAATGTGGAGCTGCTCTGGGGGGGGGCCAGTGGCCAGCAAGCAGTGAAAAATGCTGGCTTCTTAAGGCAAGTGAATGGCATCTCTTTAGTGATTAGAAGCGGTAATAATGGGCACCCCTACCTGTTGCTCCTAAGTCCATTTTATTGCTAATTCATTTATTTCAGACATACTTGACACGAGTCACCCGCTAAGAAGTCACGTTTGTCAGGCAGGTATGCCCATTAGCTGGGGATCTGAAATCACTCTCACAATGGAGCCGGTGGGGGCCGAGAGAGGCAGATAACACCACATAGACTTATCCTGACCCGTGCGGAAAATCTTTTCTGCTCCAGGAATAATTAAACTGCACCCCCCGGAGCGATTCTTAATTAATGCACTTATTATTATGAGTGGATTTTTAAGCCGGGCTGATCTGCTTTTGTGTTTGTTCTGCTTTGAAAATTCTGTAAACTCAGGAAATAAATAATCAAACGTGGCGTATATAAAGGCAAAACAGCTGATGGAAAAAAAGGAGTGACAAAATCGTGTAATATTGTCTTTCAGAGGAAATTAATTCTTCTTTTTGAATAAATCTGCTGAATGGGACATTGTCCGACGGTTTCAATTACATGTAGCTATATCACATTTATTTTGCATTTTTATGAAAGACGCCCCTCTCACTGAGCAATGCCATTAATATCTAAATAATATTTGACTAGATATGGTTCATATTAGAATAATCATGCCATTTGGTGTGCCTACCATATTCCCCAAGGTGAATTGGGGCAAAAATAATCATTTTGACTCCCTGGTTAATGTACTGAATCAGGCTCCCCAGGGGCACGGCTCCCATGATAATATCCTCATATCAGCATATCAGTCTCATCCATATCAGCATATCAGTCTCATCTGAAATGTCACCGCTAAGATTACAACTCGGTTGGCTCACACACTGTATAATCTATATACCCAAGAGTGCAGGGAACAAAAATGGCTTACCACATGAACCTGTCTGGGTGGGGGAAAAAAGACAAACTATGTAAATACTTCATATATGATTGCATTATTACATCTGGGCATTGGGTGTTTCACACAGCCTTATACTGATAGAGTTTATGAGAAAAAAAGGAAAAGAAAAAAAGCCCCATGTGTCATTGGATATAAATGGAGCTGTGATAGCTGTCTATTCTCTCTCTCTCTATCTATCGCTATATCGCTCTTTCTCTCTCTATCTCTTTCTCATCTATCTCTCTATCCTATGTATCTCTCTTTCTCTATATCTCTACTCTCTCCTCTCTCTCTTCTATCCCTCTCTCTCTCTCTCTCTCTCTCTCTCTCCCTCTCCTCTCTCTCTCTCTCCTCTCTCTCTCTCTCTCTCTCTATATATATATATATATCCGTCTCTCTCTCCATATTTCTCTCATTCTCTCTCTCCGTCTCTCTCTCTCCATCTTTCTATATCTCTATCTCTCTCATTCTCTCTATATCTCTCTATATCTTGTTCTATCTATCTCTCCCTCTTCTCTATCTCCCTCTCTCTCTTTCACTACATCTCTCTCCCTCCCCCTCTATCTCCCTGCCCCCCTCTCTCTATATATCTATCCCTCTCTACACCCCCTATCTCTCTCCCTCCTCCCTTTCTCTCTCTCTTCTCTTTCTTTTCATTACTTTGTACAAACCTTCCTCCTCTCTCTCTCTCTCTCTCTCTCTCTCTCTCTCTCTCTCTCTCTCTCTCTCTCTCTCTCTCTCTCTCTCTCTCTCTCTCCACTTCTGCCTACCAGCCTCAGAGGAGAGAATTATCTCGTCAGTGTATCTAGCTGAATAAAAGGATTATCTACTATTATCCAGTGTGTGTGTGTGTGTGTGTGTGTGTGTGTGTGTGTGTGTGTGTGTGTGTGTGTGTGTGTGTGTGTGTGTGTGTGTGTGTGTGTGTGTGTGTGTGTGTGTGTGGTGTGTGTGTGTGTGTGTGTGTGTTGTGTGTGTGTGTGTGTGTGTGTGTGTGAGAGTGATTCCCTCTGCCTCCGTGAGATCTCCCACTTGGCCTAATCATTGTTTCTCTAACAGATAATTCCCTGTGTCTTCACATGTGTGTGTGTGTGTGTGTGTGTGTGTATGTGTGTGTGTGTGTGTGTGTGTGTGTGTGTGTGTGTGTGTGTGTGTGTGTGTGTGTGTGTGGTGTGTGTGTGTGTGTGTGTGTGTGTGTGTGTGTGTGTGTGTGTGTGTTAATTAGTGCTGTGCGGTTGGAGGGTGCTCTCCCTTAATTAGGGGTGACGGCCCCGACACTTGTTTACTCAATTAGCCATCTTGTTTAATCATCTCATTCATAGCAAGTCAACTGTCCTCGTTAGCAGCGGCTCAATGAGCGAGATGATGCACTGATGTGTGTGTGCGTGCGTGTGTTTGTGTGTGAGCACTTGTTTATGTATATAAATACATAACACATATACTAGCAATATTGTGATGGCTGGATGGATATTAGATCATTAGAGAACCTGGAAGACAGCACGGTCAACCTGGAAGACTCACGGTCAACCTGGAAGACACACGGTCAACCTGGAAGACACACAGTCAACCTGGAAGACTCACGGTCAACCTGGAAGACACACAGTCAACCTGGAAGACACACATGGTCAACCTGGAAGACACATGGTCAACCTGGAAGACACACGGTCAACCTGGAAGACACATGGTCAACCTGGAAGACACACGGTCAACCTGGAAGACACATGGTCAACCTGGAAGACACACGGTCAACCTGGAAGACACATGGTCAACCTGGAAGACACATGGTCAACCTGGAAGACACATGGTCAACCTGGAAGACACAGGTCAACCTGGAAGACACATGGTCAACCTGGAAGACACAGGGTCAACCTGGAAGACACATGATCAACCTGGAAGACACACGGTCAACCTGGAAGACACACAGTCAACCTGGAGACACACGGTCAACCTGGAAGACACAGGGTCAACCTGGAATACACACGGTCAACCTGGAAGACACACAGTCAACCTGGAAGACACAGGGTCAACCTGGAAGACACATGGTCAACCTGGAAGACACAGGGTCAACCTGGAAGACACAGGGTCAACCTGGAAGACACACAGTCAACCTGGAAGACACACGGTCAACCTGGAAGACACACAGTCAACCTGGAAGACACAGGGTCAACCTGGAAGACACATGGTCAACCTGGAAGACACACGGTCAACCTGGAAGACACATGGTCAACCTGGAAGACACACAGTCAACCTGGAAAACACATGGTCAACCTGGAAGACACATGGTCAACCTGGAAGACACAGGGTCAACCTGGAAGACACATGGTCAACCTGGAAGACACAGGGTCAACCTGGAAGACACAGGGTCAACCTGGAAGACACATGGTCAACCTGGAAGACACATGGTCAACCTGGAAGACACATGGTCAACCTGGAAGACACAGGGTCAACCTGGAAGACACATGGTCAACCTGGAAGACACACGGTCAACCTGGAAGACACATGGTCAACCTGGAAGACACATGGTCAACCTGGAAGAACACAGTCAACCTGGAAGACACAGGGTCAACCTGGAAGACACATGGTCAACCTGGAAGACACAGGGTCAACCTGGAAGACACGGTCAACCTGGAAGACACATGGTCAACCTGGAAGACACAGGTCAACCTGGAAGACACACAGTCACCTGGAAGACACGGTCAACCTGGAAGACACACAGTCAACCTGGAAGACACAGGGTCAACCTGGAAGACACACAGTCAACCTGGAAGACCACGGTCAACCTGGAAGACACACAGTCAACCTGGAAGACACACATGGTCAACCTGGAAGACACACGGTCAACCTGGAAGACACACGGTCAACCTGGAAGACACACAGTCAACCTGGAAGACACACAGTCAACCTGGAAGACACACAGTCAACCTGGAAGACACAGGTCAACCTGGAAGACACATGGTCAACCTGGAAGACACAGGGTCAACCTGGAAGACACACGGTCAACCTGGAAGACACACAGTCAACCTGGAAGACACAGGGTCAACCTGGAAGACACATGGTCAACCTGGAAGACACACGGTCAACCTGGAAGACACAGGGTCAACCTGGAAGACACACGGTCAACCTGGAAGACACCAGTCAACCTGGAAGACACATGGTCAACCTGGAAGACACACGGTCAACCTGGAAGACACAGGGTCAACCTGGAAGACACACAGTCAACCTGGAAGACACACAGTCAACCTGGAAGACACATGGTCAACCTGGAAGACACACAGCCAACCTGGAAGACACATGGTCAACCTGGAAGACACACAGTCAACCTGGAAGACACATGGTCAACCTGGAAGACACACAGTCAACCTGGAAGACACATGGTCAACCTGGAAGACACACAGTCAACCTGGAAGACACACAGTCAACCTGGAAGACACACGGTCAACCTGGAAGACAACCTGGAGACACACGGTCAACCTGGATGGCTGCCTGTTGAGCCACATGTATGAACTAACACACGTACGCTAGTTGCTGCTGTTGAGCCACATGTATGAACCGCTATGCCTGCTTGTTGAACCACATGTATGAACTAACACACGCTAAGCCTGCCTGTTGAACCACATGTATGAACTAACACACGCTAAGCAATTCATCTGACTGGATATAACTAGACCCTTTTGGATTTAACAATTAATGATAATAATAAAATGTATAAAAGGAAAAGGAACCAGATGCTCTCAGTGAGTCTGATTGATGGCCGCTTGAACATGGTGGGGGTTGGGACCAGCCCAGCACTGCCACCGACCAACCCCCCGCCACCCCCCCTCCCCCCCCACCCACCCCTCCGCAGTATGTGGATTAGGACGACTAGCTGATTTAACAGTTCATTTGAGCGAGAGGGCGAGGAGGTGAATGTTGTCTGTGCCGCACGGGACGTCCCGTGCAGGACAGTGCCAGGCTGCGCCACGGGGAGACGAGACAGGGCCTCCCGGGGGGAGTAATGCCCTGTAATGAAGATTAAGACTCTGTGCCTCAGAGACCACAGTGTTCACCCGCCCTCAGAGAGATCTGAGTACAGAGGAGGGAGGGAGGGAGGGGTGGGGGGTTAGGAGAGAGAGAGGGAGAGAGGAGAGGGAGGGAGAGGGGAGAGAGGGA
>NC_140172.1:139923699-139931199 GCF_963971535.1 Notolepis coatsorum
CTGGGAGCAAATGGGAGAGAGAGAGAGGGAGAGAGAGAGAGACAGACAGACAGAGAGAGAGAGCGAGAGAAAGAGAGAGAGAGAGAGAGAGAGAGAGAGAGAGAGAGAGAGAGAGAGAGAGACATAACTGAAGAGAGGAGATGGTGAGATTTAAAGGGAAAATAAAAACAAACTCACTTTGATCACTCACTTGATCTTTAGCTGTTTTGCTGGAATAATAATTATGTGATGAAGTCAGAGGTCACCAAATACTTGCCACAGACAAGAACACGCCCCACTGGTAGAGTGGAGACGTCTTCTTCAACACCCTGCAGGAGTGTTGTTGTCGTCAGTGGTAGACCCTCCACTTTAGGACTCTGACCTCCGCGTTGACCTTCTCTCAGCCCACCATCCCGCTGCACTTCCCCTATCTGTCAGATTGACACAGACATTCTCTCGCGTTAGCGCATCGCAGCGCCGCAGATATGGGCCTGCTAACACCCCCCCCCCCCTCCTAACCCTCCCTCCACCCGTGCGCACTTTCCTAGTATCTCTATGGCACACACACACACACACACACACACGCACTCGCGCGCGCACGCACACACACACACGCGCACACACACACACACACACACACACACACACACACACACACACACACACACACACACACACACACACACACACACACACACAGAGTTAATTGGTAACCAGTGTTTATGGACAGCGGGCGGCTCTAGTTTGTAGTTCCGTAGCAAGAAGACGCATGAGATAATAATGTCCGCTATTGGTGAGTTTTGATTGTATGTGTGTATGTGTGTATGTGTGTATGTGTGTGTGTGTATGTGTGTAAGTGTGTGTGTGTGTGTGTGTGTGTGTGTGACTTGTTAGTTTGAGATATTCAGGTCACATCGAGGTGTCTTTGGTGTCATAGGTTAGGGTGGTTCTAATGGCAGAGGATACTGGTTTCTGTTGACCACTGTGGTACATTGATGTGTGCACGGCTCAGGACAGCACCTTATGTGTCTATGTGTGTGTGTCAATTCATATGCTTAAGAAGAGTGACGGGGTTGTTAGCACTTTGGATCGACGCTAAAAGTGAGACAGCCGCCATATCTAACCCTTTGGGGTTCCGTTCTTTTATCTTTCAATACGGTATAGAAATATTCTGGACCAGGAAACCAATGAAACGCATTTCTTCTTTTAAGAGGGAACCTTTTTTTGGTCGTCAATCGATATCAATAAAGTGGTCGTGGTTATCTATTTTGTCTTCACTCAACAACTAGAAAATCAATACTCATCTGTCATGGCTTCCCCCGCTGAATGTTATCGCTGTGTGCCTGAGATTAGCCCAGTATAGCATGTTGTCCTGCCTTGCTGTGTTATCCAGAGCTATGTACGCTACAGGGATCTCTATCTCGCCCTGTTTTACAGGGCCTACTCTGTCCTTATATTGAATGCCGTAGTGATATATCGTATTGTAGTATTAATAGCATAATAGTATTTTGAAGTTAGTTGAAGTACTTCGTTTTAGGTGATCTTTTTCCTATGAACAAAATGTTCCACAAATAATATACACCGTCATAGCTTAATATTAGCACCGGCCACAAGCTGCTGTTTGTCTATTCCATTAATCACTTTTCCATTAACCGCTAGCCTGTGTACAATCAGGCTCTGATTTACTAAGATTGCGTTGGATGGGCAACATTATATATTTTTTTTGCAAAACATTCTTTGCTAGTAGTAGGTTGTGCAAGCTAATAGCACAGAGTGCATGCCTTAGCCACACAGAGATACATGCAGATAAAGTCGTGGTGCACTTAAGCTCTCCAGGAGAGCACTGTATACTGCAAATAGCCCACTACATCATCACCATAGAATTCACTCACTAAAGGTTGACAGCAATTTTGGGAAATTAGACACACTTGATTAAACCCCCCTTTAAATATATATTCTAGGATGGAATCATCTCTCCCTTTCCTGCCTGACTTATTGGTGAAACTGACCATGCTGTGTATCATTGCCGTCAGTTCATGAGTAGCATGGCTTTGGTTTAACTGCTATGATTAAGAGACTAAGACTCTAGAAGCCCCACTAAGAATCTAGAAGCCCCACTAAGAATCTAGAATCCCCACTAAGAGTCTAGAAGCTCCACTAAGAATCTAGAATCCCCACTAAGAGTCTAGAAGCTCCACTAAGAATCTAGAAGCTCCAATAAGAACCTAGAAGCTCCACTAAGAGTCTAGAAGCTCCACTAAGAAACTAGAAGCTCCACTAAGGGTCTAGAAGCTCCACTAAGAAACTAGAGGCTCCACTAAGAAACTAGAGGCTCCACTAAGAATCTAGAAGCTCCACTAAGAATCTAGAAGCCCCACTAAGGGTCTAGAAGCCCCACTAAGAGTCTAGAAGCTCCACTAAGAGTCTAGAAGCTCCACTAAGAAACTAGAGGCTCCACTAAGAATCTAGAAGCCCCACTACGAATCTAGAAGCCCCACTAAGAGTCTAGAAGCCCCACTAAGAATCTAGAGGCTCCACTAAGAGTCTAGAAGCCCCACTAAGAGTCTAGAAGCCCCACTAAGAATCTAGAGGCTCCACTAAGAGTCTAGAAGCCCCACTAAGAGTCTAGAAGCCCCACTAAGAATCTAGAGGCTCCACTAAGAGTCTAGAAGCCCCACTAAGAGTCTAGAAGCCCCACTAAGAGTCTAGAAGCTCACTAAGAGTCTAAAAGCTCCACTAGCAGCCGTGCTGCTCCTTGAGATGTGAGAGCCACTGGTGTATCCGCTCACTTAGCACATCTGCTGGTGAACCTGTCAGTGCTGCGTTATACTGTCTTAGCTGGACGATTACTAAATGTGGAACTAATGCGGTGTGCAGGACATGTCTGTGTTTTAGTTGAGGCTGACAGGGCATATTAACTGTGCCCAGCATTTGTATGATCCACCCTTGACTGATTATGATAATAAAAAGGAACGTCATTCTTCATTATAAAATATTTCTTTTATAATAACTGAGTGGGTGAGACTTCAATCCCAGGTAAAAGCAGGGAACACATGTGCTGTGCATGAACATGCAGTACACTTTTATTACTTTTATTATATAAATTTTATAAGTGTTTATTAAAATATGGTCACCCTACCTTAGTAGGATAATGTACACCTACCTAAAAAAATGCCTACATTTCATTCCTGTTATGAATGGAGTAGGGCTGCAACTAACGATTATTTTGGTAATCGACTAATCTGTCGATAATTTTTTCGATTAGTCGACTAATCTAGCGATTATTTTTGTCATTCGATTAGTCGACTAATCTAATGATTATTTTTGTCACACCCTCAATCTCTGCTTCCTGTGGGCGTGGCTCCTTCTCCAATGCATGTTTTACCTCACATGCTCAAGTCTGCACACCTGTGAATGTCACCCTGTTGTCCAGTCCCTCTGCCTTAACAGTTAACTTAACATAACATGATGATCCCATAGCAAATTAAAATAATGACTCATGAAACATTTGAATTTGGATCTTAAGCAACTTTAAATCAAAATGTATTTGAACAATACAACAATCACTCATAACAAGATAAATAAATTAAATAATACAAATGAAAGTGGAAGTGTTTAAATAACTAAAACAAATATATAGCAGACTTCTTAGCTTAACATCCCAGGGAACTAATGGGATAACTGGGGATGTTGTTTGCTTCTGACAAGAGTCTCACAGTCTGGGGTGATGGTAGACAAAGCAACTCTGAGGTCATGCTCAATGTCCAATCTGTTCCTCTGCTTTGTCTTCAGCTGGACCAGAGCTGAGAAGCCACTTTCACAAAGATACTGTAGGTAGTGCAAAAAAAAAAGATTATACATTTAAATTATTATAATTTTTTGACTAATCGATGCAAAAATTCTGCGTCGACAAGTTTTTATGATCGACGTCGTCGATTATGTCGACTAATCGTTGCAGCCCTAGAATGGAGCGAGACGTTTGAGAATGGAGCTCCTCTGCCGGCGAGCACGTCACTATCAACCCCAGTAGTATCGCTGTCGGACAGGTGCACATTGGAGTCATTAACCACAGGGACGTCTCTGTTCACAAACCATAACAGCACACCAGATACAGTCACTCATCGTGACCACATCCAATTCTACTGCTACAGCTGGGGGCCCGGTCCTTTAAATCATCACATGTATTAATATTTCACTTTTAATAAAGCACGTCAAAGAAAAATCTCTGGGTTTGGATTCTCTCCTTTCCCAGAGACAGAGGTTAATTAGCGGAGTATCCAGGTCAGACCCTCGCTGGAACAAAACACAAAACACCATGAATGGCTAGAATTAGGGATGTCCGATATTATCGGCCGATATCGGCATTAAAATGTGATATCGGAAAATATCGGTATCGGTTTTCAAACAAATTTTGTATTTTTTATTTTTTACATTTCTATAACCTTTATTTACCCAGGCAAGCAAGTAAGAACAAATTCTGATTTTATTTATTGTCAAAAGTATGCATAATGTTGTGTTAATTCCACAACAAGAGATATGTAATGTTAATCACCTGAAATTATTCCATTTTTTGGGGGGGGGAAACCCTGCATATATCGGTATCGGTTGATATCGGTATCGGAAATTAAGAGTTGGACAATATCGGTATATCGGTATCGGTAAAAAAGCCAATATCGAGCATCCCTAGCTAGAATAATATCAGAAGTGATGTGGGGATGTGATCCTGTATTTAAGCATTATCTGTCCAGCTATAGTGTTAGCTAGCGAGGCTATAACCAGTTATAGGCTCTGTCAGCTTGGCCAGCAGCATGCGTTCTGATGAAGCTCAGAGATTTACTGTGCAGCTGCCATCGTCGTCTTGGACAGATCGCTCCGCTCCTTTGACTCCACTACGACATGCCATCTTTCATTGTTAGGATTATGTGACGCCGAAGCTCAGACGATGCTACGTTACAAATAGCGAATGGCTTATTTTGAGAGAAGGGCGTCACAGTAGATTACCCCCCGGGAGTGAGTGGCATTCTCGAGGATGACATCTTCTTCAGGCGGGCAGGACAAATATAAATATGACATTTCCATACTATAACACGTGGGAATTATTTGGAATAGAATAGAATAGAATAGAATAGAATAGAATAGAATAGAATAGAATAGAATAGAATAGAATAGAATAGAATAGAATAGAATAGAATCTTTATTGTCATTGTTGGGTTACAACGTAATTTGGTTTGGAACATCACCACTGGCATACAAACATAAAATATAAAATATAGCATGTGCAAAATAATAATGTCAGTAATCATAATATAATAATATAGTATCCATGTCCCAATGTCCTCAATAATAATAATATACCATCAATGTCCCAAGTGCAATAGTGCTAGTGCAAATAAATAAATATTACAGTGACAGTCCAGTGAGTTAATGGAAGGAGGGGGGGACGGGGGGACGGGGGGGACGGGGGGACGGGGGGGACGGGGGGACGGGACGTTGACTTGAATGGATGAAATAGTGTATAGTGCAGCAATGCAAGTCCGGTTCACAGTTATTGTTGTGATGGAGAAGTGGGAGTTATGTCACCGGGGGTTGACATAATAATGCACATGCTATAAATGCTAGATATATATAGATAAATATAGATAAATATAGATAAATATAGACAAATAACACATTTAGCATTTCATTATTAGACAGGCAGTTGTATTTAGCAGTACATCTCTCTCTCTCTCTCTCTCTCTCTCTCTCTCTCTCTCTCTCTCTCTCTCTGTCACATTGGTGCAGGGGGTGATCCATATTCGCGGTTGTTACGGCCCCCCTAACAGACTCCATCCCTCATCCCCTTCTCCTCTGTCAAGCTGTGTCCACAACCCTCCCTCTGTCTGACAGGCCGAGACTTGACCTTTGACCCTTGGAGGCCCGCCCCACTCGTTACCCCACACAGGCCTCAGCTGATTATGTCAATGACCAGTGCTGTTTGATGCGGCTCCTTTTCCTATACACACATGCGCGTGCGCTTGCACATGGACACACGCACAAACACACATTTATTTTCACATTCAACAACAAATGTTCCACCCAAAAAAATGCAATAATGTATTCAGTATGTATTAATTATTCTATATCTATAGTTACACCTGCCTTGACTCTACCATGTCTCGTATGGTCTGTGTGTTATCAGAGAAGTTGATAACAGCTGTGTCCTGCAGCTCTAAAGCCTCCACTGACAGACAGTAATGAGCTTCCTTCACAGAAGCTGCTGAAGAAGAGCTGAAACACAACATCGGAACAGAGTGACCCATCAATCCAGCTGCTCGCTGCATGTGTAGAGAAGTGAAGACATTCAATTGTATATTTTCTAGGGCTGACCCCTATTAGTCGATTAGTCGACTAATCGGTAGAAAGGAGCCGTAGTCGACTGGCCAACCTCTTAGTCGAATATACATTTATTTATTATTATTATTTTTTTTTATCATCATTCTTTCCAAAAGAAAAGAGGCCTAGAAGCGTGGCTAACACTAACGGCACGCATACCAGAGGCTAACTGCCTACGAAAACAGGCACAGAGGCACTGAAAGAGGATTTCACCCATCTAATGAACACACTAGACTAGACAAATATCAAGATGTATCCATCAGTGGACCAATTGCATGCTTTTGCAGAGGACAAGAAGTCTTCAGTCGACTCCTTCAGACATTAAGCACCCCCACAGCCCAAATGGAATGATAAAAAAAAAAAAAAAAAAAAAAAATGATTTAATTCTTTTAATATTATAGTCAATAGTCAAGATTTATTTAATTCTTTTAATATTATAGGCCAATCATAGTCGACCATCCAAATCCTTAGTCGGGGACAGCCCTAATATTTTCATAACTGAACAAACACTGTTTGAAGCTAGAAAGCTGTACCTGAACGGCAAGGCCCATCATTGTGTTCAGTTCACATCACGACATTTACTATAAGTATATTCCATTATGTTTGGTTTATAGTGCCTTGAAAATAATTTTTGTTTTAAATTCATGATGACAGAATTACATTTTTGTAAACAAATGTGGGGCTCGTCCAATGTGAATTTCTCGTGCACATTTAACCCTTTCACTGCCACGCGACAGCCGGTTAACCCTTTCACTGTGACAATACAGAAGGTTAGCCCTTTACTATCACACAATCACACGCAAATGCGGAGCTAATGATGCTAATGATGGAGCATCGCCGTCGGTTGTGTGATAGTAAAGGGCTAACCTTCTGTCGTGTGGCAGTGAAAGGGTTAAGGTCCCAAAGATCACCCTCTCCACCTTTAACCTGTTAAGCCATAGCCATATTTTCAGAAGATTCGCCTAAAAGTACACACCCAAGTAAATGGAAGATTGCTTCTACGTGTTCTTGGTATTCTTTTTTCATCTTTGACCGTGAATAACACTGTGCTAACATTGACCAAAAGTGAAAAAAGTTTGCTCATTCAGCACCTTCTTGAAATCAAGTGTACAAAAAAATCTAAGCAAATGAACAATGGGTAGATGATTT
>NC_140172.1:139936199-139941199 GCF_963971535.1 Notolepis coatsorum
TACAGGGCTAGGGGAAGGTAGTGTCTGGGCTGAGGAAGGGGTGTGTATTACAGGGCTAGGGGAAAGTAGAGTCTGGGCTGAGGAAGGTGTGTGTATTACAGGGCTAGGGGAAGGTAGAGTCTGGGCTGAGGAAGGGGTGTGTCTTGCAGGGCTAGGGGAAGGTAGAGTCTGGGCTGAGGAAGGTGTGTGTCTTGCAGGGCTAGGGGAAGGTAGAGTCTGGGCTGAGGAAGGTGTGTGTATTACAGGGCTAGGGGAAGGTAGAGTCTGGGCTGAGGAAGGGGTGTGTATTACAGGGCTAGGGGAAGGTAGAGTCTGGGCTGAGGAAGGGGTGTGTATTACAGGGCTAGGGGAAGGTAGTGTCTGGGCTGAGGAAGGGGTGTGTATTGCAGGGCTAGGGGAAGGTAGAGTCTGGGCTCAGGAAGGTGTGTGTATTACAGGGCTAGGGGAAGGTAGAGTCTGGGCTGAGGAAGGTGTGTGTATTACAGGGCTAGGGGAAGGTAGAGTCTGGGCTCAGGAAGGTGTGTGTATTACAGGGCTAGGGGAAGGTAGTGTCTGGGCTCAGGAAGGTGTGTGTATTACAGGGCTAGGGGAAGGTAGTGTCTGGGCTCAGGAAGGGGTGTGTATTGCAGGGCTAGGGGAAGGTAGAGTCTGGGCTGAGGAAGGTGTGTGTATTACAGGGCTAGGGGAAGGTAGAGTCTGGGCTCAGGAAGGGGTGTGTATTACAGGGCTAGGGGAAGGTAGAGTCTGGGCTGAGGGGCTTTGGGGCAAGGAAAGCCAGGGGAAGGACTGGGCTGGGAAGAAGGGCTTGACGGGTGCTGGGCAGGTAGTGGGCTGAGTCCAGAGTGAGAGGGGGTAGAGCAGGCTGGGGTAGGGGTCCAGAGTGAGAGGGGGTAGAGCAGGCTGGGGTAGGGGTCCAGAGTGAGAGGGGGTAGAGCAGGCTGGGGTAGGGGTCCAGAGTGAGAGGGGGTAGAGCAGGCTGGGGTAGGGGTCCAGAGTGAGAGGGGGTAGAGCAGGCTGGGGTAGGGGTCCAGAGTGAGAGGGGGTAGAGCAGGCTGGGGTAGGGGTCCAGAGTGAGAGGGGGTAGAGCAGGCTGGGGTAGGGGTCCAGAGTGAGTAGACCAGGCTGGGGTAGTGGTCCAGATTGAGAGGGGATCTACCAAGGCTGACAACTGAACAGCTACAAGAACATTAGAACAAGGCAGAATCGTTTGGTCTTCATGGCAACTATAGGTGGACAAGTCAGGACTGGGTCTTCATGACAACCAGCTACAGTCAGGACTGGGTCTTTATGACAACCAGCTACAGTCAGGACTGGGTCTTTATGACAACCAGCTACAGTCAGGACTGGGTCTTTATGACAACCAGCTACAGTCAGGACTGGGTCTTTATGACAACCAGCTACAGTCAGGACTGGGTCTCCATGACAACCAGCTACAGTCAGGACTGGGTCTTCATGACAACCAGCTACAGTCAGGACTGGGTCTTTATGACAACCAGCTACAGTCAGGACTGGGTCTTCATGACAACCAGCTACAGTCAGGACTGGGTCTTTATGACAACCAGCTACAGTCAGGACTGGGTCTTTATGACAACCAGCTACAGTCAGGACTGGGTCTTCATGACAACCAGCTACAGTCAGGACTGGGTCTTTATGACAACCAGCTACAGTCAGGACTGGGTCTTTATGACAACCAGCTACAGTCAGGACTGGGTCTTTATGACAACCAGCTACAGTCAGGACTGGGTCTTTATGACAACCAGCTACAGTCAGGACTGGGTCTCCATGACAACCAGCTACAGTCAGGACTGGGTCTTCATGACAACCAGCTACAGTCAGGACTGGGTCTTTATGACAACCAGCTACAGTCAGGACTGGGTCTTCATGACAACCAGCTACAGTCAGGACTGGGTCTTTATGACAACCAGCTACAGTCAGGACTGGGTCTTCATGACAACCAGCTACAGTCAGGACTGGGTCTTTATGACAACCAGCTACAGTCAGGACTGGGTCTTTATGACAACCAGCTACAGTCAGGACTGGGTCTTCATGACAACCAGCTACAGTCAGGACTGGGTCTTTATGACAACCAGCTACAGTCAGGACTGGGTCTTCATGACAACCAGCTACAGTCAGGACTGGGTCTTCATGACAACCAGCTACAGTCAGGACTGGGTCTTCATGACAACCAGCTACAGTCAGGACTGGGTCTCCATGACAACCAGCTACAGTCAGGACTGGGTCTTCATGACAACCAGCTACAGTCAGGACTGGGTCTTCATGACAACCAGCTACAGTCAGGACTGGGTCTTCATGACAACCAGCTACAGTCAGGACTGGGTCTTCATGACAACCAGCTACAGTCAGGACTGGGTCTTTATGACAACCAGCTACAGTCAGGACTGGGTCTTCATGACAACCAGCTACAGTCAGGACTGGGTCTTTATGACAACCAGCTACAGTCAGGACTGGGTCTTCATGACAACCAGCTACAGTCAGGACTGGGTCTTCATGACAACCAGCTACAGTCAGGACTGGGTCTTCATGACATGGCTGATGAGGATGACAGTGAGCTTTAGGAGAGGAGGAACATAATGTGAATTCTTAAAACATGGTGGCATTCCCCTTTAGTATTAACAAGTAGGCCTAGACCACATGCAACATGTGGATATAAAGGGCAATCAACAATCCCTGATGATTTTGTTTTTGTAAGGGTGGCGTGTGTGTGTGTGTGTGTGTGTGTGTGTGTGTGTGTGTGTGTGTGTGTGTGTGTGTGTGTGTGTGTGTGTGTGTGTGTGTGTGTGTGTGTGTGTGTGTGTGTGTGCGTGCGTGCGTGCGTGCGTGTGTGTGTGTGTGTGGTAGAAGGGGTACAGTCCATGATTAATGAGGCAGTATTAGTGTTTGAGTTTTATTAGGACTTCTTTTAGTCAAAGGTTACTCTTCCAAGAGTCCTGAACATTACAACATTTCAATACAAAATATATACTGTAGACAAACCAAAATATACACATTCTACATATACATACATACTATACACTTACAACAAATCAGTACAAACAAACTAACAAACAATCAACACAATAAGCATTTAGTCTATTGTTAATAGATAGTAGCAAATTAGTTTTGACTTCCATTGTCATCTTCGCCTCCTCTGACTGTGTTTCATATCCACCTCCTCTCAGCTCTTCTATTTGGGGTCGTTCAGCAAACGTCTGTGATCTTTTGTAACTGAGTGTTTCATTTATTCTTGTGTTTGCCAGATTTCTACAGACATCTCCTGTGACACGTTGTTGTAGTATTTGTATAATTTGTATAAATTGCTCAATATTATTCAAATATTTAATAGGATCTAGACGAGCGTTTATTCCAACAACGCGCCTCAACAGCGCGGCTTAACAGTGTGGCTCACAGACGAGGGTAGTCGTATAGGGTCGGGGTTAAACGCTGGTTAGTTGAGGACAGACTATGTAAACAGACTAGGTAGGCAGTAGGGGTGGGGGAAAAAATCGATACGTAGTAGTATCGCGATACTTTGCGTGGCGATACTGTATCGATACAGGGACGCCAAGTATCGATATTTAATTATTCATAATATATATTTTTTTAAATCTTATTTTTTTTTGTATAAGGAAGTTGCATTGTTCATTTCAATACCTGTAATAGTACAGTAGTCCACACACACACACACACACACACACACACACACACACACACACACACACACACACACACACACACACACACACACACACACACACACACACACACACACACACACACACACACACACACACACACACACACATGTGCATTCAGTTAAGTTGGAATATGACTGTAATACAAGGTACACAGTACATGCAACACAGATTACAGTGTTGACATCTGTCTGCTTGAGAAAATACCATGTTCTGCAATAAAAATGATTGAAGTGAGATGAACAGACTGAACTTTATTTTATTAGATAAAACATGTTGACTAAGTTTTACTTTGCAGTTGAAAAAAGGTAATAAATAAATTTTGAACAAAAAAAATAAAGGATTTTTTATTTTTATTTTGCAACACTCAGTGTATCGCGATATATTTAGTATCGCGATACTATCGTATCGTGACGCAAGTAGCGCGATAGTATCGTATCGTGAGGTCTCTGGTGATTCCCACCCCTAGTGGCAGACTAGGTAAACAGACTAGGTAGCAGTGTGGGGCTGAACAGGGGAGATGGTTGCGATCTGCAGACCAGGGGAAACCCAGGGGCCACAGCTGTTCAGTCAGTCAGTGTGCTACTAGCAGCAGGAGCGAGTCCTCCAGTCAGTCAGTGAGCTACTAGCAGCAGGAGCGAGTCCTCCAGTCAGTCAGTGAGCTACTAGCAGCAGGAGGAGCGAGTCCTCCAGTCAGTCAGTGAGCTACTAGCAGCAGGAGGAGCGAGACCTCCAGTCAGTCAGTGAGCTACTAGCAGCAGGAGCGAGTCCTCCAGTCAGTCAGTGAGCTACTAGCAGCAGCAGGAGCGAGTCCTCCAGTCAGTCAGTGAGCTACTAGCAGCAGGAGGAGCGAGTCCTCCAGTCAGTCAGTGAGCTACTAGCAGCAGGAGGAGCGAGTCCTCCAGTCAGTCAGTGAGCTACTAGCAGCAGGAGGAGCGAGACCTCCAGTCAGTCAGTGAGCTACTAGCAGCAGGAGGAGCGAGTCCTTCAGTCAGTCAGTGAGCTACTAGCAGCAGGAGCGAGTCCTCCAGTCAGTCAGTGAGCTACTAGCAGCAGGAGCGAGTCCTCCAGTCAGTCAGTGAGCTACTAGCAGCAGGAGGAGCGAGACCTCCAGTCAGGTTTGAAATAAAGAAATAAAAAAGAAAATAAGAAAAAATTTGCACTCTGGCCAATTATGTTCCGCTGCTGGTGATAATCCATTAAAACTTAATTTCCCATTAGTTTTCACCACTGACCCCCTCCCTCTCTCTCTCTCTCTCTCTCTCTCTCTCTCTCTCTCTCCCTTTATGTGTCTCTCTCCATCGCTCC
>NC_140172.1:139950286-139968102 GCF_963971535.1 Notolepis coatsorum
CACACATCTTTCTCTCTCAGCCTTCACATATCTATCTATGTCATTATTACCCATGTGGAATGCAACCGATTGGATAAATGACATGCTGGTGCTCTAGTGTGACAACTAGTGGCTGAATGTTATCTATAGAACCCGATTGGATAAATGACATGCTGGTGCTCTAATGTGACATCTAGTGGCTGAATGTTATCTATAATGTAGCACCTTTAATACTATTGTTTTATCATTGGTTGACCTTAACTCAATCTGTGCCAACAACGTTTATATACGCGTTTGCTCGACAACCGCTGAACGCCAACCACGTTATTTGGTCCGTTTTCCTTTTTTTCGATTTTAATATTCTATTCAATATCACGGACCTGTATGTTGCCGTTAAAAGGCATACTGGGACCCCGATGGTGCAGTACCAGCCAGAGCCTGCTAGGTGGCAGTATCGAGAGTGCAGTAAACCCTGTTCCAGACCGTGTGTTACATTTAAACCCCTCCGGGTGCTAAATTTAGATGGAGCCAAGTAGATTGCCTCATCCGACCACTTCGAAACGCATCTAGCACACTCGATCCATAAGTTGTGCCAAATTATGTCCGGGACCAGATGGACACCAATACTGGAAATCGCAAGCAGACAATTGGAATATTGTTTTTGGAATACCCCCGACCAAAGGTAAGGACTATCTGACGTCAATTCCAGCTTGATCGTACAAGGTTTTCATATCGATCCAGCTGATCAGCGTGTGTGGTGTTCACAACGAATACCGTTACTGGCAATCTGAGCATCAGAAACGACCCCCCCCCCCCTTTCATGCATTCATGATGAAACATAATACCTATTATATACATTTGATTTGGAAATAGTAGCGTGTCCAGGGATGAAACGACAATGCTTTTAGTAGAATTCATGTAGCGCCCTATAACTCAGCTTTCCAGGAATTAGCCCGGATCACACCGAAACGTTAGGTTATGGCTATAACCAAGTTCTGTTAGTTAGGGGTGACGCTTGGCATCACTACTGCACTCCCTCGCGTACGTGCACGCGTACTGAATAAAATTCCACAAAATATACCTTTAATACCAGTATTAGTCTGACCACACCCCTCATCAGCTTACCTTCATAAGCAGGTGTGTGGTCATCTGCTCTCCTCCTACCCAAGCGTTCACCACAAGGTGAGGTCAAGGGCTGCAGCAGCCGTCTGATGCCAAGCGTCACCCCTAACTAACAGAACTTGGTTATAGCCATAACCTAACGTTCTGTTCCGTTAGGGGCTCTGCTTGGCATCACTACTGCACAAAGGGAGGCCAAGCGGAGCCGCTGGCTGACAAATACACCCCGCTGACAGCCCCCCACAACCATCAGAACAGGGAGGGCCGAGCCCCCCCGACCCCCCCTAATGGAGGGCATCCCCCCTATTAGGGGCTTCACGGGAGGGCGACGGACCCGACCGTGCGAAGAGGCACTCAAGCAACCCAACGCACAGGGTGAGCAGACCGTGGCTTGACCCCACGACTACACCCACGCACAACCCGCATGCCACCCGGGAACGAACGTAGGAAACAACCTCGTCACCGCCCCCAGAATCACGGGATCAAGGGCAAACCCAACCCCGTGGCAAGGCCGTAGCAGCGGAGCGCGAAGGAAGACCCAGACCCACCAAAAGGACTGGACTCCCTGGAATGGGGGCCCGGAGAAGTCCATGATGCCAGCATCAAGACCCCACCAGGTGGGCACCTAGTGACCCCGCCCCCCACATCGCCAGCGTATTCGGACAAAGGCCCCTCAGCCGAGCGGGCCCTGTCCTCCCCAACAGCACACCGCCTGGAACACAGGCCCTGCAACAGGCAGACAGCATGGTCATAACACACAAGAGTTAACCAACGGAAGCAGGCAGTGCACAGGGGAAAAAGACCAGGCAACAGGCTGTCAACCCAAGCCTGGAAACTGCGGACGAGGCAGGCGCCAGAAAGGACAGCTGAAAACAGCCGCCCCGGCGGAAGGGGCGTATGCTGGCGTTGTCGCATAACCAAGCCTTTAAACAGCATGTCAGAAGTGGGATCCTTAGACCACTCGGCCCCTGACAGCTGCCCACAGAAAAAGCCCATACGATCGGCAGACGTCATGAACGTGCAGGGGCACCCTCAACCGGAGAACCGGGAGTTGACACTGCAGCAACACACCAGAGAACCAACCACCCAGGCATTACCCCATGCAATGGTTGGTCCCATAACCCCTCAGGAAAGAAACCCCAAAACACACCTGCGGCACCGCCGCAGCCCGCGTTCCGGTTTCCAACAGGGCTATCCCGGGCCTACGGGTCAACGAGCATTACCCCGGACCGGGCCCGGTGATACGGGGGGCACAGGGTCCCCCGAGGAGGTTAAAACCACCCCAACAGGCCCCTCAGCGCCAAGCGCAAGAGAAGAGCGTAAAAATGGAAGACCAGCCCCAGCACCCCACACTCGGTATTCCCAGGAGGTCACCCAACCAAGTACCAACCAAGACCAACCCGCACAGCGGTCGAGATCCGACGAGATCGGGCGCGTACAGGTCGGCACGGCCGTAAGCCATTACGACAGTGCAGAATACAACGCACCTAACAAGGGTCCCATAACGCTCAACCCTGTGACACCCGGACCGACCTAGCATTTTTCCCCCTGAAAAAACCCCAAGTCCCTCAGGGTACCAGAACAGCAGATCTGCATCCCCAGCGGACAACGGGTGCAACTGATCTGGACCAGCGCGACCAGAACCAGTCCCGTGCCCTAATCACGCCGACCTGCCAACCCCAGGAGAAGGGGCAGATATGCGTGTTGATCCCAACATAAAAAAGAAGGCGCCACCCAGACGTGTCGGCATGAACCGCGCCCGGTGGCCCACCCCTAGGGCGTGAGACCCTTCCCCATATGTCCAGACCCATTCCGTCATCATCTCCTGACATGAACGGGAACCCATCGACAACCACACAGGGTGTCGGAAGAGGAAAAACCCCCATCCCAATTGCTCCATAAAAACGCTGTTTCACCCAAGCAATCAAGGCGCGCTAGTCAGCCAATGGCCCAAAAAGCACATCCTGAGCTAGCACTATGTGTGCGTTTGGACATACCCACATCAACAATAGGCCGTTTAGACCACCATATTGAATCCCCAAGACGCCCAGGGAAACGACAAGAGGGGCGAGATGCAATCAACTCCATGAATGAATGAATGAAAAAAATTTACCCAACAGACTGCAGAAAAGGGTACAACCCAGTACGGCAATACACACAATAGGTTAAGGGGAGGTAGACCTGAGAAAGACGTTAGTCTTGTTTCCATCAGGGACCCTCATTTCCAATCCATCAAGACACATTCAACTCTTTATAAAAATAAAGAAAAGGCATCACCCGTATGACCCAACTGCACAGCTGGGAGTAAAAACCCTGTGTTTCACATGATTTCAATCCAGTCACTCCTTTTAATCAGAGTGTAAGACCAGACCCTCCCAGAAACACCTTCCCACATGAGACTATGGTCAAGAAAAAGATATGTAAACTGTGAGACACGTGACCAATTGACTCAAGTTTGACACATAAACCGGGCGCAGCAGGACTGTGAGCCCTGCGCCCAACCTCGACATCTTTAAGACACCAGCTCATGGAAGGCGTCGCCATAGCAACAACGCTACAACGGGCGGGGAAAACCTACCGGATCCTGTCATGTAACAGGAGTCGGTAGAATACCCCTTCCCCCCCCCCCCCCCCCCCCCCCCTGCCAAGCACTGGCCTGGCCCTGACTGGCTCAGCAGAAGAGATCAAAAATCCCCTAAACCAATCAAGTGGGAAAGGAGGGGTTTATCCGACACCCTCTCCCGAAAACACACCCTTTATCCCTACACACAGAAAAACAACCGTAGCCATCTTGAAAAACCTCCGGTAGAAAGCAAAGCATAGCGAAGCTAATACAATGCCCGCTACCCACAAAAAGTGTAAAAGGTTTTACAACAAAACACAAGTCGCCTGTGCGTGAATCCTATACCCGTTGCCTATGTCATACATAGGAAAAAACGCTGAACGAGAGTAAACGGCTAGGCCGTGAAATGTGTGCGTACGAGTATTACTGCAACTAACAACACAGCATTGTGAAAACACATATACTTAGTTAAAGCAATGGAATAACACCAGTTCTAACTGCATGTGGAGCATCAAGCTAAATAGAACATATTACCGAGTGTACGTTGCAGACCTTGCTTAACCTCGTAACACAACACAACTCACCCCACAACGTAAAAAAGGGCAGATTCATATATACACAACCCCACCATATGATTTGTTTGAAGAAACACACAGTTTGTTCGGCCAAAACACAGTCCCCCTCCATCGGGGAATTTTTTTTTTTTATTTAATAACTAAATATTGTCAAGGCACAAAATCATAGAGGGGCCGGGGAGGGTGTAGGAGAGGGGACACAGAGGGGAAAAAGTCACTCCTAACGGCGTCTGCCACCTCGCGCCGCTCGAGTCTTGCCACCCCGGGGAGCCCCGGAGGGACGGTAGGTTACAGTCTGCTGGACACGACGTTCCCTACCGTCTCCTCCGGTCTGGGATGGGCCGGCGGTGGCAGAAGCGCCGTTTCGTCCCCTGGCCCTCTTGGCAGGGCCAGCAGCGGCGGCGGAGGCAGTGGTAGCGGCGACGGAGACAGCTCGATGTCGCGGAAGCCTTCTGCCTCCACCGGCAAGAACGGGAGGCGGAAAATGGGGTTGGAGGATGGATCTCTCCTCTGCCATCTCTCTGCATGTTGAGGACATCAACCGCAGGGCCTTCCCGAACAGGCCAGCGTCGGAGAGGGCGGCCGTCAGAAGAGCTCTCTTCTTCTCTGGCACACGGGCCTGCTCCAGCCAAAGGTGACGCTGGCCCAGGGTGGCCAGGGCGCGCACTTTCCCCATGGCTATGGCCAGCACCTGGGAAAGATGCAGGACAGCTCCCGCAGCCTGGGTGATCTGATCGCAGTTCACCTCGGTCAGATCCGTGCCGCCCGTCATTATCCCTGATACAAATCTAGCCAGGTGGGCGATGTTAGACGCCGCAGCCAGCGATTGTGTACCAGCGATAAATGACTGGTCACCCCAATAAGCCAATTGCCTAGCCGATTTCCCCTGGAGGACCGGCTTGCATAGTGGTTCCCACACCATATCCGGACAGAGGAGCGCGGCCATCGGACTGTCAAGCCGAGGCACGCCCTCCCCCATACCTTTGACCAACCCTGCTACCCGCGTAACTGGTACGTAGGTAGGAGTTAGTCCCATGATACAACATGGGACTAACATACATACACCGGGCTGGTGACAGGCAACATGGAAGAACACAAGATGGCAAGATACAACGTCAGGAGAGCAGTAATAGAGGCAAAACGGCGTTACAGGGATAAAGTTGAACTTCAGTTTGAACAGGCTGACTCTAGAGGCATGTGGCAGGGCCTCAGAACAATGACAGACTACAAAGGCACCCCCCTCAAACTGAACAGTGACATCTCCTTAGCAAATTATCTCAATTCCTTCTATGCGAGGTTTGAGGCTGTGAATAACAACACCAGCCTACAAACCACGGCAATGGGGGGGGGGGGGTCTGCTGATGGAGACTCAGTGTTCAGGGTAACAGAGCATGAGGTGAGACGGATCTTTAAAAAAGTGAATATCAGGAAGGCAGCAGGACCGGACGGCATCCCCGGCCGCGTCCTAAAAGTCTGTGCCGACCAACTGGCCCCGGTATTCACTGACATCTTCAACCTGTCCTTGGAACAGGCTGTCATCCCCACCTGTCTGAAGAAGTCCACCATCATCCCTGTACCCAAAAAATCTACGCCCGCTTGCCTCAACGACTACCGCCCTGTAGCCCTCACCTCCATAGCCATGAAGTGCTTTGAGAAGCTAGTGAAGGGCTACATCTGTTCCTCCCTCCCCATCAACCTGGACCCTCTGCAATTTGCATATCGCCCCAACAGGTCCACAGAGGACGCCATAGCCCATGTGCTGCACACAGCAGCATCACACCTGGACAAGAGGCAGGGGAACTATGTGAGAATGCTGTTCATCGACTACAGCTCAGCATTCAATACCATAGTCCCCTCCAAACTCATAGCCAAGCTCAGGGACCTGGGCTTGAACTATGACCTCTGCCAGTGGGTCTTGGACTTCCTGACGGGCAGACTCCAGGTGGTAAGAGCCGGCAACTGCACCTCCTCATCCATCACGCTCAACATAGGGGCCCCCCAGGGCTGTGTTCTGAGCCCCCTCCTCTACTCCCTGTACACACATGACTGCGTAGCACAGCGGAACAACAACACCATCATCAAATTTGCTGATGACACAGTAGTGGTGGGCCTGATCTCTGCCAACGACGAAAGGGCCTACCTGGAAGAGGTAGAGAACCTGTCACAGTGGTGTCAGGAGAACTGCCTCTCCCTGAACGTCAGCAAAACAAAAGAGATGATTGTGGACTTCAGGAGGTCGGGGGTCAAGGACTACAGCCCCCTCAGCATCGACGGGGCACCGGTTGAGAGAGTGAACAGTTTCAAGTACCTCGGAGCCCACATATCCGAGGACTTGACATGGACCACACACATTGACAGTGTTGTGAAGAAGGCACGACAACGCCTCTACTTCCTCAGGCGCCTAAGGAAGTTCCAAGTCAGTCAGAAGATCCTTAGGAACTTCTACTCATGTACAATAGAGAGCATCCTGACCGGCAACATCACCTCCTGGTTTGGGAATAGCACTGCACAAGACCGTAGCAGACTACAAAGAGTGACACGTTCAGCCGAACGCACAATTGGAGGGGGGCTTCCCACCCTCCAGAACATTTACAACAAGCGGTGCAAGGGGAAGGCTAAGAGAATTATTAAGGACTCGAGCCACCCGAACAACTGCCTCTTTGAACTGCTGCGGTCAGGCAAGCGATACCGGAGTCTTAAGGCGAGCACAGAAAGACTCAGAAGAAGCTTCTATCCCCAGGCCATCAGGCTGCTAAACGAACAATAATCACTATGCAACAACCATCAAATGCACACAGCACACACACCCACACGCACACACTCACTCAAACAAACAACACACTGCAGTACCCACTCTCCACACTTTAGATCACACAAACACACTTACACTTTATATTTATTGATAAAGGATTTGCACTACAACTCGTACACCTACTGTGAATTGTACCTAAATTGCACCTCGTCCCATTTCTCCATTTCTGCCTTGCACTATATAGTATTGTATATTAGTACACTGCACAGTATTGTATATTGTATGGTAACTACGTCTATTCTGCATCGAACATTGTACATATGTCTAAACTGAACACTGTGACCTCATTTTTTTTACTCTAATTTTACTATGTTATTTTATTTCATACTTATCTTGTCTTGCACAGTCTCTGGAGCGCAACAGTAAGAAGCATTTTGTATAAAGGTATTCTGTACTTCTGTATGACAACTATTAAAGAAACTTGAAACTTGAACTTGAACTTGATGTTGGTCACCGCCTGACCCTGACGAACATAGGCCCCCATCGATGGGAAAAATGGGTAGACAACGTCCACCCCTCTCACTGGGGGACGCTGCCAGGGATGGCCTATGAGGTCATCAGGGACAGGTGCAGGCAATGGCAGCGGCAGCGGCACACCGTTTGCGGTGGCGGCTACCGCCATGAGCTCGGGAAACAAGGCCCGCAGTTCCCCCTGCGAACCTTCCTCCACCGACCCCGCATCCCTCACATACAGCAGGCTGCGACTGGTCAAGGAGCCACAATCCGATGTGGCCGACAGTAGGGCATCCTGCCGATGAGGCCAAGGTGGTTCCTCGACATCCTCGAACAGGGCGCCCCATGGAGCCATTTCCCCCCCCTCCGGGGTCTCCTGAGGAGGGATACTCTCCTCCACGGGGCCCTCATACAAAAATCCGTCCGCCTCGTCCATGAAGTCCTCAGTCTCCATCGGAAATCCCGAGCCGGACGCATCTTCGCTGGTCTCCAGCAGCTCCCCAAACCCATGCCGTTCGCGTCTGCACGCCACCATCTTGCGACGCGAGCGAGCAGACGTGAAAAGTTTGCGTCGCAAATCCTCTGGCTCCAAAACAACCCCCCGTTCACCAACGGGCGATTCCCCAGAACCAGAGGAACCAGAGTCGAGATCAGGCCATCGCCGGAGCGACGGCACCGAACCCTCGGCTCTTCGGTGAGGAAAACTATCCACCGGCAGTCTCCCGGGCTGGGTCGGCAACCACGAGAGTGGCAACAGCCCAGCACCGAGGCGCACGATGGAGGCGGGAATGGAGAACCGGTGGTGAAGAGTAGGTCTAGCGGGTCTACTCTCCGCGGAATACATTATGACCCAACCTTTTCTTGTACAACAGATGTGAGAGAAGAAAAGATTAAGCACAATGTAAACCAGTCACAACTCTTTTCAACTAACAACACGTCAAGTGGGGTACTACCGAGGCACTTCCTTGTGGTGAAAGCGAGAAGGAGGAGAGCAGGTGACCACACACCTGCTTATGAAGGTAAGCTGATGAGGGGTGTGGTCAAACTAATACTGGTATTAAAGGTATATTTTGTGGAATTTTATTCAGTACGCGTGCACGTACGCGAGGGAGTGCAGTAGTGATGCCAAGCAGAGCCCCTAACGGAACAGAACTATACTTATATTCACGTGTGAACGTATACATGAAAAAATTTATTCTTTTTTGCATGTTCAACGGAAGATACTGAGTGTCAAAAGACCATAGTATTGTCTACATAGCTATAATATAGAATATAGATATAGCTCTACAAACAAGGTGACGCACCCCTATCTTTAAAGCGTGGCCTAGCTAGAACTGGATGAGGAAAATGGCCGGTGCAGAATGAGTTAATGGAAGAGCATTACTAATCTCAACAGGTACTTAACATGTAGGCTTAAATCTGCTATAACCTACACAGAAAAGGAGAACATGAGCACATGTACAAAACAAATCTTAACCTCATAACGTGCAACCTTGCTCTCGTCAGCGATATGGCAGGCAAGTGTCTTTTTACAGGCCGCGCATCTAATGACCACGTCTGACTGTATACGCTCTCGAACTGACCAATCACCGCTGATGGCAAAAATGATTGGTCAACGTTGTAGCCAACGAGCGTCCGCTTCCAACGATACCCCACGTGGGGAATGCACGGTTTACTATAACCTTTCTCAAGCACAATTTTTTTAATGTATTTTTATCAAATTCGGACCTGTACTACATAAGACTTCAGGCTATAAAACCACAGTGTTTTCCAGCTCATACCTCTATGCTGGAACTTAAAAACAGGAATCTGGCAACCACTAAAGAGAAATGTGAGTACACAAATTCAAGTTCAACTCAAGTTCAAACCTCTGTTACTCTATTTCATTAACACTAAAAGTGATTATCCCTTATTCAGAATGTTACCTTTCAAAAGAGACCAGGCTCATGCATGTCTTAGTATAAAGCTAAGCTTTGCAAAAGAAGTATGCAGTCCCCAAAAACAAAAATTGACACTTTTTGGCCCATCTGTTAACACTTTGAGTGCCACGGGCGCGTTTTGTCGTTAGTTCATGCCGACTGTTGAATGCCACCAACGCTATATAGCGTTTGTTTGTCGTATTTTTTTTTATTAGCAATTTGAATTCATATTTCATCAATCGAGCCTCACGCTAGTGCTCCAAACCCTCTCTGAGCTCCATTGGGAAAATACCGCCCCCTATCGTCTCTCCCTGTGTAACTGCACCCCATTGTATTAGACTGACAGGGGGGGGGGGGGGTCCAGCCTCCTCATTTTACTTTTCCGTCAAGCCATCTGAAGAGACCGAAGTGTTCGCCGAGCCGCAAAACAACGTGGAATACATATTTACAGTACCCAACGCTGAATCAATAAACGCGATCGATATTTGGAATGGCGATCAGGAATTGGAATAATCTTTTTGGAGAACATCTGATCTTAGGTAAGCAATTTATTTGACCAGTCTTGGGGTAATCGGATCTATTTTCACAGAGATATCAACGTTTGCCCCATGTGTGTGTGTGTGTGTGTGTGTGTGTGTGTATGTGTGTGTGTGTGTGCGCGCTGATCAGGAAATGAGAGAATATATTTTTCAGATCGCTTCTCTAGCGTGCATAAGTACACATATACTATCGATAATCTAGCGTTTATTTGAAAACGATTCATAAATAGGCCGAAAAATGACAACGTTTTTTGTGTATTCCAGAACATTCCAATAAATGCCGTTTATCACGGAATCTATATATTTTCCTGAAACTTTCAAGCAAACAAGGGCTTTTCAAAATGCTATAAAACGGAAATGAACCGATTAAAAAAACAATCCGTTTTGACAATGTTGACTGCAAACAAGTCATTGATAAGCAACGTGCAGATTAGACACATAGCCATAATTTAAGACAGAGATTATGCGTTCACAGCGCTATCATTGAAGTGGGTGGTGGCATTCAACCATGTTTTACCATGTTAACAAGTGGCAACCAAAGTGTTAAGAGGTTAAATCAAACTCGCCCAAACTCACTCAAACCAGTCAGAAGCCTGCCAAGTAGCGTCTTTCCACCAGTAAATGGCGCCATTGCCTATTACTCATTTCAGAACCGATGAGAGCGAACAGTGTACACACACTTTGGGCCCATCCTAATTCCCTTCTCTTGGCCCTAGCCCTAGTTTTGGAGTGCCCTCGCCTGGGTAGTGACCAGGGGCGGGGCTAGGGGGTGGCTACTTGGGCTCAAGCCCTGAATGTTTTCTGAAAAGCCCCGAATCTATTAAAAAAAATAAAAATAAAAAATTCATCATTGTTACAAGAAAATATGTTTGCACTAGATTTAGCAGAAGCTAATTTCCATCTGTGGTCTATCCAGCTGCTAACTGTATTTGAGTGAGTTAAGTCTTGGTGTTATGGTAGACTCAGACCTAAGCTTTAAATCACAATCAACAAGTTGACAAAAACTTAATTTTTCCACCTTAGAAACATAGCTAAAGTACGGCCATTTATAAATCAAAAGGACGCTGAAAACCAGATCCATGCCTTTATCTCAAGCCAACTCGACTACTGTAATGCACTCCTTACCGGCCTCCCGAAAGAATCCGATGATAACTATTTTATTGCAATGCACTATTGCATTATTTTATTCTATTTTACTAACTATTTTATTGCACTGCACTATTTTACTTTGTATCAGTGAATCATAGACGCCTGGCCATAAGAGCATTCGGAGCATCTCTGCTCTCCCACTATTGAACTTGGGGGAGAAAGGTATGCTCTTGCTCCACCACTTTTTGATCATATGAAAAATATGATATATCCGCCCCCAATATATAAATCTAACCATAACTACGTTATGGTTAACTGAGTTTTATAGTGAAAAGAGCAGCTTTATTGGTCAAGATTGAAGGCTCTATATTGCAGGAAATTGCACGTACAGGTTCATTAAATAAAAAAGAAAACCTGCCGTGGAGGGTTCCAAACCACCCATTGCCTGCCATTTTTTTCTTTTCTTCTAGTCACAGATCAATAATAAACATTATTTTGATTAAGCACTGATGTCCCACACTGTACTCACGTGGATAGTTAGATACGCGTCTTATGCATTTAGTTTGTATATTGTATATTTAGTAGTGTTTGGTCTTTATTCTTTTTACTTTTCTTTTTTTTTTACTATATGAAGCACAATCTCAGGAGGCTCATACAGAACCAAGCATTTCACTGTAATGTACATTATATGTGACAAATAAAACAAAAGTTGAACTTGAGATACAGTACGTGTCTTATACTGTGGGACTCACATACAGCGCCTCTCTGTTCCTACGACGACGTGTTGGTGTTTCCATGTAACTTAGCTAGCTGACTTAGCTGAGTGGCAGTTAACCAGACCACCGCAGTCCGCAGGTTACTTCTGCATTTTATAAACTGCCCTGTGGCTGTGGTCATCAGCAACCTGTGGGTACTGTAGAAGTGGTTAACCTCAGGGTACAGAGAGGGACCCGTATTCGTTAGTGTGTGTGTACAGGACGTGCCTTCTCCTTTTCTCTGAGCCGAATATATCCCTGTGTGAAGTCCGTAGACGTCAGAAGGACCTTGTGACTTGGTGTCACTACTCTTCTGTTCTCCGGACATTTTCAAAATGTAGCCCAACTAGTCACGGCAACACTGAAAATACCATCAAACTACTGCGATACTTTTCCCATAAGGGGACACTAACTTGACTTGGAGACAACTAGTTTATACCTACCTGCTGCATTCACTGTGTACAACTGCCAGGGGTGTAAAGTACTTGAGTAATTGTACTTCGTTACAATACTTAAGTACTGTTTTTGTACTTTACTCAAGTATTATTAGGTTTTCTATACTTGTACTTTTACTCAATTACATTTCAGAGAAAAAAAACACTTTTTACTCCTTACATTTAAAATGCAGACCTATAAGTACAAAGTACAAATCTCGCAGGTCCAACACTTTTAATTAGTATATTTGTTTCTCTGGCCGAACTAACATTAACGTTATTGATCCTGCGGCCACACTTTATTTAAAAACAGCCAATCAAATCCCCCTCAATGGAAAATGAACCCGCCCATACCCATGCTGATTGGTCCTTGTGCAAGACTCGAAAGTGGGAATCTTTGATTAAACACCTGCTATCAGAAGAATAGACATTCAGAAAAAAGGTTTTTTAATTTTACTTTTTAGTACTTAAGTACTTTTAAAAGTAGAAACTTTTTTACTTTTACTCAGGTGTGTTTTTAGCCAGATACTCTGACTTTTACTTGAGTACTATTTTGAGACGGTACCCATACTTTCACTTAAGGATCATTTCTGGGTACTTTTTACACCCCTGACAACTGCCCTACACGGTACTCATAGTCATCATACCTACCTACCTACTGGCTCAAGATTATACATTTTCTGTTCTTTTACCAGTTTCTTTTACCAGTTTTATTTATTCTATATTTCTCTTACTCTGTTACTAGTTTGTGTTCTTTTGACTCCTTGCTAGCTTTAGTCTCGGCTATTTTCTTTTAATTCTTTCTTCTTTTACTCTTGCTAGTTTTTATGTTCTTTCAAAATTTAGCGCTTTGAGATTTGTGTGTGTGTGTGTGTGTGTGTGTGTGCATGTGTGTGTGTGTGTGTCTCTGTGTGTGCGTGTGTGCATGTGTGTGTGTGTGTGTGCCACCCCTTCTGCGTCCGCCCGCCCCTGTAAACCACATTACCGGTGGTGTTATTGGTAGATGCCGGTATGCTGATCCGTGGGGGAATTTGCGGACGTTCAGTATTCAGGAGGAGGAGGAGGAGGAGAGGAGGAGGAGGAAGAGGAAGAGGAGGAAGAGGAGGAGGAGAGGAGGATGAGGAAGAGGAGGAGAAGGAGGAGGAGAGGAGGAGGAGGAAGAGGAGGAGGAGGACAAGGAGGAGGAGGAGGAGGAGGAGGAAGAGGAGGAAGAGGAGGAGGAGAGGAGGAGGAGGAGGAGAGGAGGAGGAAGAGGAGGAGGAGGAGAGGTATACATCTGACAGGAAGGGAGGTGCATAGAGACTGAGCAGCCTGGAGGGGAGGGGGAGGGGGGGTTACAATGGTAGTCTTTGTCCAGCAAGGCGGGTGGGGGGGAGGGGGGCGGGGCTCCTTGAGTGAGGATCACGCTGGCTGGACACTCCGGCATGACTGGTGTCTGGCACTGCACAGTAACACACACTGACTCCAGATCAGCCTCTACTGCTAGAACAACACAGTAACACACACTGACTCCAGATCAGCCTCTACTGCTAGAACAACACAGTAACACACACTGACTCCAGATCAGTCTCTACTGCTAGAACACAGTAACACACACTGACTCCAGATCAGCCTCTACTGCTAGAACACAGAGACACACACTGACTCCAGATCAGTCTCTACTGCTAGAACAACACAGTAACACACACTGACTCCAGATCAGCCTCTACTGCTAGAACACAGTAACACACACTGACTCCAGATCAGCCTCTACTGCTAGAAGACAGAGACACACACTGACTCCAGATCAGCCTCTACTGCTAGAACACAGTAACACACACTGACTCCAGATCAGCCTCTACTGCTAGAAGACAGAGACACACACTGACTCCAGATCAGCCTCTACTGCTAGAACACAGTAACACACACTGACTCCAGATCAGCCTCTACTGCTAGAAGACAGAGACACACACTGACAGTGACTCCAGATCAGCCTCTACTGCTAGAACACAGTAACACACACTGACTCCAGATCAGCCTCTACTGCTAGAACACAGTAACACACACTGACTCCAGATCAGCCTCTACTGCTAGAACACAGTAACACAGACACTGACTCCAGATCAGCCTCTACTGCTAAATGGTAAATGGCTGCTTTTTTATATAGCACTTTTATCCAAAGCGCTTTACAATTTGTTACTCACATTTTACCCATTCACTCACACATTCACACACCGACGGTGGAGGCGACCATGCAAGGTGACAACTTGCTCATCGGGAGCAATTAGGGGTTAAGTGTCTTGCTTAAGGACACATCGACACCCTGCCCGGGAGGAGCGGGAATCGAACCGGGAACCTCCGGATTGCCAGACGACTGCTCTACCTCCTGAGCCACCCTACTGCTAGAACACAGAGACACACACTGACCCCAGATCAGCCTCTGCTATAAGTATAGAGTATAATAAATCAACAAATGACTTGGGGTATGCAATCGTCAAAAAAAAAGCCCCATTTTTGCCCGATCCTTAACTTAACTCAATCAGCGCCAGACCAGAGGATAGTCGGGTTATCTCGCCACCCGTTCAGCGCCAGACCCAGGTAATGCCAGGTATAGTCTGGTTTTCATCGTTATTTCTATCATTCGATATTTCTATTCATTACAGGCACACGGCCTCTGGGTTAACATGGGGAATCATCCTGAGAATGCCAAAGTGCAATACCGGCCGCATCCTCCCAGGTGGCAGTATCGAGCACCCTTTGAAACCTAATATCTTGGCCTGTGCAACGTTCAAATGTCTCCGGGTGCACTTTTCTTTGTCAGGCAAGGCGAGCGGGTATCCCGATCGCATTGAGAAGCGTCAAATCCCTTTAAAAAAAGTGTATTTGGCCAGGCCGTCTTCTCATACAGAGCATCCCACCAATGGAACTCAATTCCTCAAACAATTAGAGTGTCCACATCATACCATTCATTCAAGTGCAGGGGTAGGGAATGGCTCATTGAAAACCAGAACTGTCAACGCTGAGGTGTCTGTGTGTGTATGTGTGTGTGGATATGGTGCGTCTGTCTATGTCTGGGACTCATAATATATCATGATGTGCTCTGTCCTTGTGTCCATGACTGTATTGTGACCTGTATCCCTACTATGTCTATGTGCTTTTGTTGTGTTTTTATTCTAATGTTATTTATCTTGATTTTATTCTGATTTGATTTTATTCTGTTTTTATTGATAACCCTTTTTTTACACAGGATTTTAGCCTGTACCTTCTGGCAGGGGGACTGCCAATGGAAATTAGCCTTTTGGCTAAAATTGGGTGCATTTACATTTGTAAAATGTTTTATTAATGTACACTGTCCCCCTTGAACAAATAAAGTAAACCTAAACTTAACCTAAATGCCCCCGATGCATCGTGTCCATCCGACACGATGGACACCAATACTTGGACTCGCGATCAGACAATTGGAATATTATTTTTGGGGTCCCTCCTAGTGAAGGTAAGGACTATATGATATCAATCCTGCTTTGATCCAACCATGATTTCACCTCGATCGCAATGTGTGTGTGTAACGTGTGTAACGTTACTCCACAACGTATGCCGTTGGTGAAGATCAAAGCATAAAAAAACGACCCCCCCCCCTTCATCCATTCATGCTGGAACATAATACCTATTATATACATCTGATTTGGAAATAGTAGCGTGTCCAGGCGAGAAACGGAAACGCTTTTAGTGAAATTCACGCTTTGCTGCATATCGTATTTTTCTGGGATTAGACAGGATCACTCTAAAACTATACATATATTCACCACGGTATAACACACGGACGTATTGATGAAAACATTTATTCTTTTTCACATATTGAACGATAGATAGTTGATGTCAAATGGGCCATAGTATTGTATCCATAGGACCATAGCTATAATATAGAATATATATATAGCCCTGCAAACACCGCCACTTATTCCTATCTTTTAGAGCGTTGGCATGGTAGGAACAAACAATGCTCAAGTCAGTGGCGTCCAATGAGTTAAGCGGTTAAGGGGGGGAGGCTGGGAGGAGGGGGAGGAGGAAGAGGAGGAGGAGGAGGGGTCACTCTACCTCCCACCAATAGCTGAGCTGCCTTTCTGTCCTTGGTGATGTAAAGGGACGACATGAGGAAGAAGAGCCCGCCCAGCACCCCCACGAATGGGCAGATGAGGAAGCTGTACTCCAGGCTGTGGAAGCTCCAGTCCGCGGAGTCCGGCTTGTATTTGCTCAGAGCGTCAGAGACCTACAGGGCAGTGGGTACAAAAGAAAGAGGCATTATATTAGGTATATTATATACGTATGAAGTATATCACGCCATGCATACCTTATGCCTACTGTATACTTACTTAATCGTAGCATATTATATTTAGATTATAGCATCTATTGTAACTATATTTATTGTAATGCAAATAGGCATACATGCCCTCATCTGCACCTTGACTTATTTACACTGCCTACTTGCTCATATGCGCATACTCAGAGTTAATTATATTGTTATATTGTTTACACTGCCTATTTTTATTTACATTTTTACATCCCCACTGTACTATAATTTTATGACCTGTATCATGTCTTCCACTATCACCATGTACCTGTACCTCCTCTCCCCCTCCCTCATGCGGCTATGATGCCTGAATTTCCCCAAGGGGATCAATAAAGGAATATCTTATCTTATCTTATTATGGTAAATGGACTGCATTTATATAGTACTTTTATCCAAAGCGCTTTACAACTTATGCCTCACTCCTCACATTCACCCGTTCACACACACACACACTGACGGCGGAGGCGACCATGCAAGGTGCCGACCTGCTCATCCTGGGAACAGTGTCTTGCTCAAGGACACTTTGACACACTGCCGGGAGGGGCCGGAGTCGAACCGGGGGGAACCTTCCGATTACCGGGCGACCGCTCTACCTCCTGAGCCACTGTCTCTAGACCAGCTCTACCTCCTGAACCACTGTCTCTAGACCAGCTCTACCTCCTGAGCCACTGTCTCTAGACCAGCTCTACCTCCTGAGTCACTGTCTCTAGACCAGCTCTACCTCCTGAGTCACTGTCTCTAGACCAGCTCTACCTTCTGAACCACTGTCTCTAGACCAGCTCTACCTTCTGAACCACTGTCTCTAGACCAGCTCTACCTCCTGAGTCACTGTCTCTAGACCAGCTCTACCTCCTGAGCCACTGTCTCTAGACCAGCTATACCTCCTGAACCACTGTCTCTAGACCAGCTCTACCTCCTGAGCCACTGTCTCTAGACCAGCTATACCTCCTGAACCACTGTCTCTAGACCAGCTCTACCTTCTGAGCCACTGTCTCTAGACCAGCTCTACCTCCTGAGCCACTGTCTCTAGACCAGCTCTATCTCCTGATCCACTGTCTCTAGACCAGCTCTACCTCCTGAGCCACTGTCTCTAGACCAGCTCTACCTCCTGAGCCACTGTCTCTAGACCAGCTCTACCTCCTGAACCACTGTCTCTAGACCAGCTCTACCTTCTGAGCCACTGTCTCTAGACCAGCTCTACCTCCTGAGCCACTGTCTCTAGACCAGCTCTATCTCCTGAGCCACTGTTGCC
>NC_140172.1:139968302-139993302 GCF_963971535.1 Notolepis coatsorum
TGGAAGGAGACTTTCTTGGCCCCACGGTGTAATTTCTTCTTCATCTTCTTCGAGTACTTTCCGGCAGACTGGACACCTTTCGGCGTATTGCTGCCTAACAGATTTATCTGCTCACAAGTTCTCTTCTCCTTCTTTTGAAAAGACATCCACTCGCCTCGCCTCGCTCCTCTGGATAGGCTAGCTAACGCTAGTTAGCCGTTAGCTAAGCTAGCTACTAGCCGACAGCATCATGGCTATCCCGACTGAACCACACGTTAGCACTCAATATTATAACGTAGCTAAAGCTAACTAGCTGTCCCTGTCTTTAGCCGGGATGGCTAGCCTGACTGAACTGTCTAACATGCAACAACTTTCATCTTCAGTCCATCTGCCGAACGATGTCCTCTTCACCTTGTCTGGGATAAACTCCAATGCTGCACGCGCGGAATAGTCAGACGCTTTAGAATAGTGTAACCCCTCCCCTCATTGAAACCAATGCCTGCTGCAGAGCACCAGAGCTCCAATAGTGACCCAGGTGCAGACCCAGGAACAAGTCATTCTACAAACGTGTCTAATGTGAAATATATAAGCATATAAGCAAAACTAGATTTTAGGTCTGTGATGAAAAAGGGCCTCGCGGGAAGGGGGGCCTCGCAAAAAAATAAAAAAAAAATAAAAAAAATAAATAAAAAAAAATAATAATTTTTTTTTTTTTTTTTTTTTTGCGAGGCCCCCCTTCCCGCGAGGCCCTGTGCGACCGCACTGCTCGCACACCCCCTGAGGCGGCCCTGGATATGAGGACTGTGTGTAACTAAGAGGGATATGAGGACTGTGTGTAACTAGGAGGATATGAGGACTGTGTGTGTAACTAGGAGGGATATGAGGACTGTGTGTAACTAGGAGGGATATGAGGACTGTGTGTAACTAGGAGGATATGAGGACTGTGTGTAACTAGGAGGGATATGAGGACTGTGTGTGTAACTAGGAGGGATATGAGGACTGTGTGTAACTAGGAGGGATATGATGAGGACTGTGTGTATGTGTAACTAGGAGGGATATGATGACTGTGTGTAACTAGGAGGGATATGAGGACTGTGTGTAACTAGGAGGGATATGAGGACTGTGTGTAACTAGGAGGGATATGAGGACTGTGTGTAACTAGGAGGATATGAGGACTGTGTGTAACTAGGAGGGATATGAGGACTGTGTGTGTAACTAGGAGGGATATGAGGACTGTGTGTAACTAGGAGGGATATGAGGACTGTGTGTATGTGTAACTAGGAGGGATATAAGGACTGTGTATCTGTAACTAGGAGGATATAAGGACTGTGTGTGTGTGTGTGTAACTAGGAGGGATATGAGGACTGTGTGTATGTGTAACTAGGAGGATATAAGGACTGTGTGTGTGTGTGTGTGTGTGTAACTAGGAGGGATATGAGGACTGTGTATCTGTAACTAGGAGGGATATAAGGACTGTGTGTAATGTATGTGTAACTAGGAGGGATATGAGGACTGTGTGTATGTGTAACTAGGAGGGATTTGAGGACTGTGTGTAACTAGGAGGGATATGATGACTGTGTGTAACTAGGAGGGATTTGAGGACTGTGTGTAACTAGGAGGGATATGAGGACTGTGTGTAACTAGGAGGGATATGATGACTGTGTGTAACTAGGAGGGATTTGAGGACTGTGTGTAACTAGGAGGGATATGAGGACTGTGTGTAACTAGGAGGGATATGAGGACTGTGTGTAACTAGGAGGATATGAGGACTGTGTGTGTAACTAGGAGGGATATGAGGACTGTGTGTAACTAGGAGGGATATGAGGACTGTGTGTAACTAGGAGGATATGAGGACTGTGTGTAACTAGGAGGGATATGAGGACTGTGTGTGTAACTAGGAGGGATATGAGGACTGTGTGTAACTAGGAGGGATATGATGAGGACTGTGTGTATGTGTAACTAGGAGGGATATGATGACTGTGTGTAACTAGGAGGGATATGAGGACTGTGTGTAACTAGGAGGGATATGAGGACTGTGTGTAACTAGGAGGGATATGAGGACTGTGTGTAACTAGGAGGATATGAGGACTGTGTGTAACTAGGAAGGATATGAGGACTGTGTGTGTAACTAGGAGGGATATGAGGACTGTGTGTAACTAGGAGGGATATGAGGACTGTGTGTATGTGTAACTAGGAGGGATATGAGGACTGTGTGTATGTGTAACTAGGAGGGATATAAGGACTGTGTATCTGTAACTAGGAGGATATAAGGACTGTGTGTGTGTGTGTAACTAGGAGGGATATGAGGACTGTGTGTATGTGTAACTAGGAGGATATAAGGACTGTGTGTGTGTGTGTGTGTAACTAGGAGGGATATGAGGACTGTGTATCTGTAACTAGGAGGGATATAAGGACTGTGTGTAATGTATGTGTAACTAGGAGGGATATGAGGACTGTGTGTATGTGTAACTAGGAGGGATTTGAGGACTGTGTGTAACTAGGAGGGATATGATGACTGTGTGTAACTAGGAGGGATTTGAGGACTGTGTGTAACTAGGAGGGATATGAGGACTGTGTGTAACTAGGAGGGATATGATGACTGTGTGTAACTAGGAGGGATTTGAGGACTGTGTGTAACTAGGAGGGATATGAGGACTGTGTGTAACTAGGAGGGATATGAGGACTGTGTGTAACTAGGAGAGATATGAGGACTGTGTGTATGTAGGAGGGATATGAGGACTGTGTGTGTGTGTAACTAGGAGGGATAGTTCCACGTCACTAAGCAGTCAACGGTTCCCGCGCTGCGGTTTTACGCATTCGTGGAATGTCTCTCTCGTCTAATCACAGCACTCCATTGTGTCTCTCACCGCTCCGAGCAGATAAGGACTTCCTGCGTCTCCGAGGAGGTGGCACACCGTGATCTGCAGAGCCTCCGCCGTGGCCCTCCTGGTCGGCACGACGACGTACTGGAAGACACAGGTGTCACAGAACAGTGACTCCAAGACAGACAGACAGACAGGCAGGCAGACAGACAGACAGACAGACAGACAGACAGACGGACAGACGGACAGACGGACAGACGGACAGACGGACAGACGGACAGACGGATAGACGGATAGACAGATAGACAGATAGACAGATAGACAGATAGATAGATAGATAGATAGATAGATAGATAGATAGATAGATAGATAGATAGATAGATAGATAGATAGATAGATAGATAGATAGATAGATAGATAGATAGATAGATAGATAGATAGATAGATAGATAGATAGATAGATAGATAGATAGATAGATAGATAGATAGATAGATAGATAGATAGATAGATAGATAGATAGATAGACAGACAGACAGACAGACAGACAGACAGACAGACAGACAGACAGACAGACAGACAGACAGACAGACAGACAGACAGACAGACAGACAGACAGACATACAGACAGACAGACAGACAGACAGACAGACAGACAGACAGACAGACAGACAGACAGACAGACAGACAGACAGACAGACAGACAGACAGACAGACAGACAGACAGACAGACAGACAGACAGACAGACAGACAGACAGACAGACAGACAGACAGAAAGATAGTGTTCCAGCTCACCAGAAGAATGTCTGCCAGAATGGGCCAGTTGAGTGACAACAGTGTTTCTCCCAAGGCAATGAACAGCTGAAAGAACACATAATAAAACTAAATTAAGGGGAAATTAAAGTCATTTTAAGGACTTCAAGTTTTGTAGTGAGTAGAGGATTAGCTACCAACTCTTATGACTGTTGCCAAAGATCGAAATGCTACCAACTGTTATGACTAACTGTTGCCAAAGATCGAAATGCTACTAACTGTTATGACTAACTGTTGCCAAAGATCGAAATGCTACCAACTGTTATGACTAACTGTTGCCAATGATCGAAATGCTACCAACTGTTTTGTTAGCTATAATGTTACTAAATATTTTCAAGCATTTTCATTTCCTAACTGAAACTGCGCCCCATTGCACTGTGGGATAGACCTGAAGGGTGAATGATGTCACGTCAAATCCTCTGGTCAAGTCAAGTCAATTTGAATTAGAATTAGTAGTACTAATTTAGATATTGTATACCCAGGTTAATCACCTGTACATTGTATATTACTATTGCACTTTACTGTTACATTTGCACTCTGGTTGGATGCCAAACTTATTTTGGTTGTACTGTACTTGTGCTGTATGATGACAATACATTTAATCTAATCTAATCAAGTTTCAAGTTTCTTTAATAGTTGTCATACAGAAGTACAGAATACTTTTATACAAAATGCTTCTTACTGTTACGCTCCAGAGACTGTGCTAGACAAGATAAGTATCAAATAACATAGTATAGCATGTAAATCTAATGTAATCTAATATAATCTAATGTAATCTAATCTAATCTAATCTAAACTAAACTAAACTAAACTAAACTAAACTAAACTAAACTAAACTAAACTAAACTAAACTAAACTAAACTAAACTAAACTAATCAAATCAAATCAAATCAAATCTAAACTAAACACATCTAAACTAATCTAATCTAATGTATCATAATTAGGGATGCTCAATATTGGCTTTTTTACCGATACTGATATACCGATATTGTCCAACTAATTTCCGATACCGATATCAACCGATACCGATATACGCAGGGTTCCCCCCCCCAAAAAATGGAATAATTTCAGGTAATTAACATTATCTATCTCTTGTCATGGAACTAACACAACATTATGCATACTTTTGACAATAAATAAAATCAGAATTTGTTCTTACTTGCTTGCCTGAGTAAATAAAGGTGAAATAAATGTAAAAAAAAAAAAAAAAAATAAAAAAAAAAATAAAGAATTTAAACCGATACCGATAATTTCCGATATCACATTTTAATGCCAATATCGGCCAATAATATCGGACATCCCTAATCATAAAATTGTTTTTACGCCTCTACTAATGAGGCCAAAGTTCTCAGGAAATGAGATCTGTTCAGGGTGAGACAGAGAAGGACCAGGAGGAGGTGTGTTTCCTACATAAGTAGCCGGGATGCTGCTGGAGGCCAGGGTGACGGCGAAGAAGAGGCACGGCACCGAGCCCAGCATGCCCGCGGCGCAGATCACCGGGTCGGCGCTGGGGAACCTGGCCCTGAGCTTCCTGGAGAGGTAGGAGCCGAGACACACGCCCACGATCCCCGTCACCACCGTCACCGCGCCGAAGATGTAACTATGGACGACGGGAGACAAACAGCGATATCATTACGTTTGAATAAAATACAGGGTTGAATGTCAGCACATGTGTAGAGCAGGGCTTTCACTAAACAAACGGCATATAGGGGGCGCTGTGGCAACTAGGGATGGGCATTTTTAAGAAGAATCCAGATCGATTGATCGCATGCTATACTCGAGTGATCGTGTATTACTGGAAAAGGGGGGAAAAACTAATCTTTATGTTTTTATTTATTTATTTATTTTCTTTTACTTAATTTTGTTCATTCATGTATATGTTTAATTAAGGAAACCAACAAACAGTTATAATCTTACACATACATGTGAAACAAATATATATAAAAAAAAAAAAAAATTATAGCCTATATATAAAAAAAATCATTAAAATTATTAATAATTTAAGATCGATTTTTGTCATAGCTACGAGTAATCGATTACTCACGCCCATCCCTAGTGGTGACGCGCCAGCGCCAAATCAAATCACATCAAATGTATTTGCGTAGCCCGAGATCACATGGAATAGCCCCCATGGTCTGTAGGCCTACAGGTCTTCTTGTACAAGTCAAGAAGAAACATCACAAAGGATCAAAAACAAAAACCACCGTAAAATCCAAATATGCGACACTCCCAGACTTTCCCCAATGAAGATAAGGAACGACTCACTAAAAACCTAGCAATAGGGGGGAAAGCACCACAGGTGGCGTGGAGGAGAGAAACCTCAGATGGGCTGTTCAAAGGGGGATCCCCCAACTGGATGTCGGTGATAATATAGTGTTGCAATGGATGATAGATGTATGGAGAATAGAACAGGCGAATAATTGGTATGAATGTATATATATATATACATGTAATGAAACACACATATATATATATATAATATACAAGGTAACAATAGTATCAATGTGTGTGTGTGTGTGTGTGTGGGCGTGCGTGCGTGCGTGCGTGCGTGCGTGCGTGCGTGCGTGCGTGCATGTGTGTGTGTGTGTGTGTGTGTGTGTGTGTGTGTGTGTGTGTGTGTGTGTGTGTGTGTGTGTGTGTGTGTGTGTGTGTGTGTGTGTGTGTGTGTGTGTGTGTGTGTGTGTGTGTGTGTGTGGGAAGACATTTGATATACGTTGTATATATTTGTTATTCCACAACAAGTTAATCAAGTTTGAAGAAAGATAAGATAAGATATTACTTTATTGATCCCCTTGGGGGAAATGTGGGCGTCATAGCAGCATGGGGGAGGGGAGGTACAGGTATGGGCAGGGTAATAGTAGAAAGGCTGTAGGCGAGTGTTGGTGGTTAAGAGTCAGACACACCTAGTGGTCAAACATTCCTAGCAGTTCTCGTGTTCTGCAGCCGTTATTTCTCCAGCTACTGGAGAGAAAAGGTAAACAGAGAGCGACACGGGTCAAAGGTCATAGGTCGTACCTGTCCGTGGTGTCGCAGGGCTCCTTGGTACACGGGGGTTGCGTCCCCTGGGCGACCTGGGCTCTGTACAGGAAGGTCGGCGTCCAGAAAGCCAGAGCTCCGGTCATGAAGGCCATGGCCGTCACTCCCAGCGAGGACCAGACGTAGCTCTTACTGGAGAGGAGGAGGCGGAGAAGGAAGAGGGGAGGAGGGGGGAGGAGGGGGGAGAGGGAAGGAGGGGGGAGAGGGGAGGAGGGGGGAGAGGGAAGGAGGGGGGAGGAGGGGGGAGAGGGGAGGAGGGGGGAGAGGGGAGGAGGGGGGAGAGGGAAGGAGGGGGGAGGAGGGGGGAGGAGGGGGAGAGGGAAGAGGGGAGGAGGGGGGAGGAGGGGGGAGAGGGGAGGAGGGGGGAGAGGGGAGGAGGGGGGAGAGGGAAGGAGGGGGGAGGAGGGGGGAGGAGGGGGAGAGGGAAGAGGGGAGGAGGGGGGAGGAGGGGGGAGAGGGAAGGAGGCGGAGAGGGGGGGGGAGGAGGGGGAGAGGGAAGGAGAGGGGAGGAGGGGGGAGAGGGAAGGAGAGAGGAGGAGGCGGAGAGGGAAGAGGGGAGGAGGGGGGAGGAGGGGGGAGAGGGAAGGAGGGGGGAGAGGGGAGGAGGGGGGAGAGGGAAGGAGGGGGGAGGAGGGGGGAGAGGGGAGGAGGGGGGAGAGGGAAGGAGGGGGGAGGAGGGGGGAGGAGGGGGAGAGGGAAGAGGGGAGGAGGGGGGAGGAGGGGGGAGAGGGGAGGAGGGGGGAGAGGGGAGGAGGGGGGAGAGGGAAGGAGGGGGGAGGAGGGGGGAGGAGGGGGAGAGGGAAGAGGGGAGGAGGGGGGAGGAGGGGGGAGAGGGAAGGAGGCGGAGAGGGGGGGGGAGGAGGGGGAGAGGGAAGGAGAGGGGAGGAGGGGGGAGAGGGAAGGAGAGAGGAGGAGGCGGAGAGGGAAGAGGGGAGGAGGGGGGAGGAGGGGGGAGAGGGAAGGAGGGGGAGAGGGGAGGAGGGGGGAGGAGGGGGAGAGGGGAGGAGGCGGAGAGAGGAGGAGGGGGAGAGGGGAGGAGGGGGAGAGGGGAGGAGGGGGAGAGGGAAGGAGGGGGAGAGGGGAGGAGGGGGAGAGGGAAGGAGGGGGAGAGGGGAGAGGGGGAGAGGGGAGGAGGAGGAGAGGGGAGGAGGGGGAGAGGGAAAGAGGGGGAGAGGAAAGGAGGCGGAGAGGGGAGGAGGGGGAGAGGGAAAGAGGGGGAGAGGGGAGGAGGGGGAGAGGGGAGGAGGCGGTTCAAGAGGGCTGGCTATCAAAGCTAAAACCCATCCCCGTGCTGCACTGTGTTGTCTGTGTCGTTAGTACTGGAATATCCACTAGGCATCAAATATAAATACAATATATAATATACCTGCATATAATCCTTCTATTTACCTTCTATTTACCTTGTACTTCTAATTAAAACCCGCATATAACACATATAACTCTGTATGATAGCATTTACAATAATGTTGTATATACCATTTATATATACTGTATATATATATATATATATATATATTCTTTTTTTTTTAGCCTTTATTTAACCAGGTTTGTCCCACATCTGTCTGTACATACCTGCATATAATAATTTTTACATTTCTGTAGATATTACTATATATATATCTGTCCATATCCCTTACCTATACTCTTAGTTACGCTGCTGGCCAGTATGACTTACTTACTACCATAGTGTCTTTATTGTCTTCATCACTGTACATAATATTATAACTCCGTACTGTATATACACCTGATTAGCACTCAGTAGTACACATTTATATTAGGGATGCTCGATATTGGCTTTTTTACCGATACCGATATTCCGATATTGTCCAACTCTTAATTTCCGATACCGATATCAACCGATATCAACCGATACCGATATATGCAGGGTTTCCCCCCCCAAAAAACGGAATAATTTCAGGTAACTAATAATTTCACTGGATATATATATAACAAATATTGTTATTGTTTTTTTCTTTTTTTAAACCGATACCGATATTTTCCGATATCACATTTTACTGCCGATATCGGCCGATAATATCGGTCGGCCGATAATATCGGACATCCCTAATTTATATATCTTATACCCAGTTTAATCATCTGTACATTGCATATTGCTGTTGCACTTTATTGTTACATTTGCACTCTGTTTTGATGCCAGAGTAACTTATTTTTGTTGTACTGTACACTGGTGCATGCTTACCAACTGTTTCACCTGTTTTATTGCAAGACTACTATCACCGACATCTAAGAAGGGAGATCCCCCCTTGAACGGCCCTTCTAAGGTTTCTCTCCTCCACATTGCCTGTGGTGCATTTGTTCCTATTGCTAGGTTTTAGTGAGTTTTTCCGTACCTTCGCGTGGGGTATGTCTGGGAGTGTTGCATTTATTTTATTTATTTTAAATTCTTTCGACTTTATGGTGTTTTTGTTTTGTTCTTGATTCATTGTTTCTTCTTGACTTGTTTAAAGAAGACGTGTCCGGCCCATGGGGACATTAACATGTGTTGTCGGGCCTTACAAATACAAATATATTTGATTTGATCTGATTTGAATCTGATCTGACCTAATCAAATCTAATTTAATCAAAATGTATCAACGTTTTTTGTTACATATTTTTACACTCATTTATGATCATTCTAACTTGTGTCTCGTGAATCTCTTACATTTTTCTAAAGACGAAGAAAAGACAAAATAATAATAATAATAGCAAGGTTGGGCCGCAGAGTTTCTTGCACATACTGTTTACACAGAAGGGTTGTAGTGCAGGGGTAATGCTTCTCCCTAACTCCTTTCAAATAGTCATTGAATGTTCATCGTCAGTCACAGCCAGTAGGTGCACTCCCCCACTTCCAAAAGTAGCACAAACAAATACAAAACTGATACACGGTACACAGGATGTATTTGTTCCAAATATGGCCCTGGGCCCTATTCCCCGTACCTGGCTAACTGAGTTAGCCGGATAATTTTCAGCATAGCTTGACTTAAGCTAGACATTTCCGTTCCCCGACGTCGGATTGTCTAAATCGCCATGGTAACAGATCAGAAAGTTTGAACCTGTTCCAGAGCAGGGTTTAGTTCAGTTAGCTGGATAACCTGCATGGCCACACCCTCACAAAGAAATCCCAGCTCGCTTCCTGAAATAATTTTCACAGTCTAGATCCCATTATGCCATTCTGAATTATGTTTTTGTGCTTTGTTTGAAATGTAAAATAATAGGTCTACCTAAAATGCTGATAATAAATCATATTCAGCCTATGAATTTACTTTGTCCTATATAATGCACGTCATATTTATACGGATACGGCGCTCGCGACACACACAGTTATTTTAATAACGGACTAAACGGATCATTGCAAATGTGAATCCCGCTGGGATATTTTTAATGAATGAAACCTATCGGGTGTTTGGCTCTGATTAGTTTAATATTCTTCGCTGTGTATTTGCTTAACGGAGCACCCGGATGCGTTTCATTCAAGCATATGAAGCGTCTATGCGCGGATTGTGGATATGAATTATGAGGAATCTGAATCTGTGGAGTATTTAATTGTATCACTGTCACTGTGACAGTGTCACACATTATTGTGATATTGTAACTGGGATTAAAATATATGAGGAGATGCGCTGTTTGATGGATTTGATGACGTGACGTGACTTGATAAATTGAATGAGCCTTTGACGTTTTTGATGAATGAATTTGAGAAAATGCATTTATCTTTTCAAGCACTGTTATCTGATGATGAACATGAGGTGCCACTGGTATAAACCAAAGGGTAATCAATTCAATGCATGTATGGATTAGGTCCGAAACAGATTAACACCTGATTAATAGTGTAACTGCAAGCCTCCCTCCAAGCCTCTCTTTGGAAACCATGTATTTATATAGTACATAATACCTAAGCACATACAGTACAGATATCCTCATGATATAATTCGTATCAATTAGATATACTATTTGGGCTTGTTTTTATCCTTATTCTGAAAGAGTTGAACTAATTATTTTCGCTAGCAAGATCTCATTTGATTATTCATTCCATAAGCCTACTGCCAGCAGGCACGTTTAAAGAAATATAATCTGATTGATTGGGGTAATGAGGGACTTAAAATTAGCCTATAGATTATGCATTTAACTTGTCTGTGAGGCTATTGAGCCGTACTGCATTGTACCCATTCTGCAATCTGTTAATAAAGTTGTAAATCAATCAATCAATCAATGCCGTTAGAAAATCAGGATTTCTGCGATCGACACCTGCTGTCTTTTCAGCTGAGGCGGCCGCGCGCAATTATCCTGAGTCTCAAGTCTGGTTCGAATGAACGAGACTGAATCAGCGTTCGAGGAACAGGAAAATCCCGGATTCAAACATCGGGTTAATTGAATCTGGATAATGGGACTTTTGATCGACTTAGTTGTAGTTGAACCAGGTACGGGGAATAGGGCCCTGTTCGGTTGTTATTGTTTGCGACACTCTGCCGTAAAAACACTGGAAATAATCTTGGTTACTATGACCACACGCAACCACTGAAACCAGGATTCGCCCAAAACTTCACCCTGGACTCCAGTTTCAAATAATCACGGTTGCAGTGTTCCAAAAACCCTGTTGCGTGTCGACGAAACAGTGCAACGCGAACATTAAATTGCGGTTACATAAAATCCTGCGTTCGTGTGGACTGGGCCTAACTCAGTTGTTAACATGAATTAATAGAAGACTATCTTAGTAATTAACATGCATGAATAGAAGACTAACTCAGTAATGAACATGGTGAATTTCTTCACCTACTTTTGCAGGAGGTACTTGACGTCCTCTTTGTACGAGCTCTGCGTTACTACGCCCTGGCCCTGTCCGTGGCTCTCTGCTGCCCCCCGGGGGGGGTTGGGGCAAAAGATGACCAGCAGGACGAGTCCAATTACACCCAGGATAGGATTGAGCTGACGACACAGAAAACATGCTATCTCTCTATGCCAAGACGGTGAGGATAATATTAATAATAATAATAATAATAATAATAATAATAATAATAATAATAATAATAATAATAATAATAATAATAATAATAATAATAATAATAATAATAATAATAATAATAATAATAATAATAATAATAATAATAATAATAATAATAATAATAATAATAATAATAATAATAATAATAATAATAATAGACTTTTGAGCTGACAACGCAGAAAACACGCTAGGGTATATCTCTCTATGTCAAGACGGTGAGGATAATATTAATAATAATAATAATAATAATAATAATAATAATAATAATAATAATAATAATAATAATAATAATAATAATAATAATAATAATAATAATAATAATAATAATAATAATAATAATAATAATAATAATAATAATAATAATAATAATAATAATAATAATAATAATAATAATAATAATAATAATAATAATAATAATAATAATAATAATAATAATAATAATAATAATAATAATAATAATTATTATTATTATAATAATAATAATAATAATAATAATAATAATAATAATAATAATAATAATAATAATAATAATAATAATAATAATAATAATAATAATAATAATAATAATAATAATAATAATAATAATAATAATAATAATAATAATAATAATAATAATAATAATAATAATAATAATAATAATAATAATAATAATAATAATAATAATAATAATAATAATAATAATAATAATAATAATAATAATAATAATAATAATAATAATAATAATAATAATAATAATAATAATAATAATAATAATAATAATAATAATAATAAACTGTATTTGTATAGCACCTTTCATACAAGTATTGCAGCTCAAAGTGCTTCACATCAGTAACAAAAAAGACAGGCATAAAATGAGCACAACATTGGCTTGAAATTTGCTAAAGATTTACAAAAAAGTGCACATGTAAAATAAGTATAACATGTGTACTTAAATGTGTACTTAGTGTATGAGGATGTGTACAATATATAGGTGTTCTTACCCGGAGGGCCCAGCGCCAGTCTCCCGTGAGCCGCGCTACTGACGATCCCGCTATGTATCCAAGACCGCTGGAATACACAGGAGAGGAAAGATTCAGTACAATACACATCTGGTTTTTGTTTGTGTGTTCATGTAAAATCACCCAACATGTTAGAACTGTTGTTGTTCAAATGATGACTAAAGCCCTTCGACCTCTACACTACCCAGCCACTCCAGTGTTTAGACCTCTACACTACCCAGCCACTCCAGTGTTTAGACCTCTACACTACCCAGCCACTCTAGTGTTTAGACCTCTACACTACCCAGCCACTCCAGTGTTTAGACCTCTACACTACCCAGCCACTCCAGTGTTTAGACCTCTACACTACCCAGCCACTCTAGTGTTTAGACCTCTACACTACCCAGCCACTCCAGTGTTTAGACCTCTACACTACCCAGCCACTCCAGTGTTTAGACCTCTACACTACCCAGCCACTCCAGTGTTTAGACCTCTACACTACCCAGCCACTCTAGTGTTTAGACCTCTACACTACCCAGCCACTCTAGTGCTTAGACCTCTACACTACCCAGCCACTCCAGTGTTTAGACTCAGTCTACACTACCCAGCCACTCCAGTGTTTAGACCTCTACACTACCCAGCCACTCCAGTGTTTAGACCTCTACACTACCCAGCCACTCTAGTGCTTAGACCTCTACACTACCCAGCCACTCCAGTGTTTAGACTCAGTCTACACTACCCAGCCACTCCAGTGTTTAGACCTCTACACTACCCAGCCACTCCAGTGTTTAGACCTCTATACTACCCAGCCTCTCCAGTGTTTAGACCTCTACACTACCCAGCCACTCCAGTGTTTAGACCTCTACACTACCCAGCCACTCCAGTGTTTAGACCTCTACACTACCCAGCCACTCCAGTGTTTAGACCTCTACACTACCCAGCCACTCTTGTTTAGACCTCTACACTACCCAGCCACTCTAGTGTTTAGACCTCTACACTACCCAGCCACTCTAGTGTTTAGACCTCTACACTACCCAGCCACTCTAGTGTTTAGACCTCTACACTACCCAGCCACTCTAGTGTTTAGACCTCTACACTACCCAGCCACTCTAGTGTTTAGACCTCTACACTACCCAGCCTCTCTAGTGTTTAGACCTCTACACTACCCAGCCACTCTAGTGTTTAGACCTCTACACTACCCAGCCACTCTAGTGTTTAGACCTCTACACTACCCAGCCACTCCAGTGTTTAGACCTCTACACTACCCAGCCACTCTAGTGTTTAGACCTCTACACTACCCAGCCTCTCCAGTGTTTAGACCTCTACACTACCCAGCCACTCCAGTGTTTAGACCTCTACACTACCCAGCCACTCCAGTGTTTAGACCTCTACACTACCCAGCCACTCCAGTGTTTAGACCTCTACACTACCCAGCCACTCTAGTGTTTAGACCTCTACACTACCCAGCCACTCTAGTGTTTAGACCTCTACACTACCCAGCCACTCCAGTGTTTAGACCTCTACACTACCCAGCCACTCCAGTGTTTAGACCTCTACACTACCCAGCCACTCTAGTGTTTAGACCTCTACACTACCCAGCCTCTCCAGTGTTTAGACCTCTACGCTACCCAGCCACTCTAGTGTTTAGACCTCTACACTACCCAGCCACTCTAGTGTTTAGACCTCTACACTACCCAGCCTCTCTAGTGTTTAGACCTCTACACTACCCAGCCTCTCTAGTGTTTAGACCTCTACACTACCCAGCCTCTCTAGTGTTTAGACCTCTACACTACCCAACCTCTCTAGTGTTTAGACCTCTACACTACCCAGCCTCTCTAGTGTTTAGACCTCTACACTACCCAGCCTCCAGTGTTTAGACCTCTACACTACCCAGCCTCTCTAGTATTTAGACCTCTACACTACCCAGCCACTCTAGTGCTTAGACCTCTACACTACCCAGCCACTCCAGTGTTTAGACCTCTACACTACCCAGCCACTCTAGTGCTTAGACCTCTACACTACCCAGCCACTCTAGTGTTTAGACCTCTACACTACCCAGCCGCTCCAGTGTTTAGACCTCTACACTACCCAGCCACTCTAGTGCTTAGACCTCTACACTACCCAGCCACTCTAGTGTTTAGACCTCTACACTACCCAGCCACTCCAGTGTTTAGACCTCTACACTACCCAGCCACTCTAGTGTTTAGACCTCTACACTACCCAGCCACTCTAGTGTTTAGACCTCTACACTACCCAGCCACTCTAGTGTTTAGACCTCTACACTACCCAGCCGCTCCAGTGTTTAGACCTCTACACTACCCAGCCACTCTAGTGCTTAGACCTCTACACTACCCAGCCACCATATACCGATAGGGTTATTCCTAGTGATTCATTACAGTATGTAATTTGTACACAATGGAGAAAAAATAACTATAGTACTATAGTTTAACTCTAGTAAACCTTTATATGGGTATTATGCATTGCTTTTATTCTGTACATTTTATGCTCATTTTATGCCTGTCAATATGTATGCCAATGTTATGCTCATTTTATGCCTGTATGTCTATACTTATACAAGATACAAGATACCTTTATTGCCACACATCCAGGTTGGTGGTATTTGTGATCAGTACTACAGAGTGTATGGAAGCTCTGGATATATAGTACATACAACTGGAACATAGATACATTTACCCCCCCCCCCCCCCCCTTCCCAGCAATAGATAAATAATACAGCACAACATGACACAATAAATACACAAATACTGCACAGCACGACACAGCACTACATAACACACGGAAGAGTCTAGTCCATCAGGTCTATATTTATTCACGTACAGTATGTCTATATTACTGTTGCGAAGCACTTTGCTGCTGCAATTCTTGTATGAAAGGTGCTATACAATTGGGGGCGACAGTGGCTCAGGAGGTCGAGCGCTCGTCTGGTCATCGGAAGGTTCTAACCTCCCGACGGGGATGAAGATGTAGAAGACGGAGATCATGACGGTCCTCTGGGCTCCGGAGAACAGGTCTGCGATGATGGTGGGGGCGATGGTGCAGTAGCTCGCCTCCCCGGTGCCCACCAGAGCCCTCATCAGCACCAGGAGCCCAAAGTGCTGAGAACGACACAGACACAACCAGAGACACACATCTGACGTCACAGACACAACCACCTCTCAAGAGACGTCACAGAGACACAACCACCTCTCAAGAGACGTCACAGAGACACAACCACCTCTCAAGAGACATCACAGAGACACAACCAAGAGACGTCACAGACACAACCAGTCAAGACAAGAAGGTAGATCCGGATTTCCTCTCTGTTGCGTTCAGTGGAAGAGCTATCCGGCTGCAAGTTAGCCTAGCTTAGCACAAATAAATGAAAGCGGATACAGACAAGCTATAGCCAAGCTGTTGGCCAAAGACACCTCTGCTCTAAACTGGGACCACAATTGCACAATAATCATTTCCTGTCTGATCACAACCCAGTGTGATGATGTAATAATTGCATCTTCTCTGCTAACAGCTGTCATGGGGCCATGGCGTCATGGCAGCTTATCAGGTTAGTCCGTCACCAATAGAATCTCAACTGGAGGCTTGGGGCCTTATGTCACAAGGGGGATTTTTAAGGGTTTTCCCCAAATTATATTTACTTTATTTAGGCTGCAAACCAGCCTATCTTAGCACAATTCAATGGAAGCGTATATGGATCAGCTAGCCTAGCTGTTGGCCAAAAACACCTCTCCCGGAGTTTTAAGCTAGGCTAATGGTCCGTATCCGCTTCCATTCTTTTGCGCTAAGCTAGTTTGCGGACGGATAGCTTTCGAGTGAACGAACAGAGAGGAGATTGGTATCTCTCTTCTTGTCTTCACTCTGGAGGAGATGGTAAGAACATCCCATAATATTGGCAGTAGGTGGAGACACTAGGGAGGTTATTTTCATCACGTATATTAATGAACTCAAGCTCACTTTCAAAACATGGTTATTATTACATAACCAGGCAACAACTAGCCCTGCCACTTCCCCTGCCTCTCAAGCCTTTATCTCTGTGCCTGTTAGTCTGTGTGTTACTTTGTGTGTGTTAGTAGTTAATTAATAGTGTGTGTTACTTAATGTCTGTCAATGTCTGTCTGTCTGTCTGTCTGTCTGTCTGTCTGTCTGTCTGTCTGTCTGTCTGTCTGTCTGTCTGTCTGTCTGTCTGTCTGTCTGTCTGTCTGTCTGTCTGTCTGTCTGTCTGTCTGTCTGTCTGTCTGTCTGTCTGTCTGTCTTGTCTGTCTGTCTGTCTGTCTGTCTGTCTGTCTGTCTGTCTGTCTGTCTGTCTGTCTGTCTGTCTGTCTGTCTGTCTGTCTGTCTGTCTGTCTGTCTGTCTGTCTGTCTGTCTGTCTGTCTGTCTGCATGCCTACATGTTGCTGATGTTACATCGTCCCTGTCTTGCATTTTTCTTCCCTGTATTCTTTAGTTTATTCTCCCATCCTATTCTGTATTTTCCCCACTTTGCCAAAAGCAAATGATGTATCTAAAACCACTTTTAACGATGCTGTTATATTCAAATACTGTTATAATTATGCTCTCAAAATGTCTCTCTCTCTCTATTCTGTTTTTACCTGACATTAACATCTTGCCTAGGGACTGCAGTTGAAAACTAGCTACCCAGCTAACACTGGCATCTTTACATTGGTGGTACTCTGTGTCATTACTGTTGAATAATGTGCTATTCAAATAAACGAAATAATTAGGGATGCTCGATATTGGCTTTTTTACCGATACCGATATACCGATATTGTCCAACTCTTAATTTCCGATACCGATATCAACTGATATCAACCGATACCGATATATGCAGGGTCCCGCCCGCCCCCCCCCCCCCCCCCCCCCCCCCCCCAAAAACGGAATAATTTCAGGTAATTAACATTACATATCTCTTGTTTTTTATATTTTATTATAAAGTGTTATTCGCACTTACAAACATACATTCTGGAATAAAATAAGTAAAAAGAAGAACAGTTAAAATGAGCAGGAATTAACACAACATTATGCATACTTTTGACAATAAATAAAATCTGAATTTGTTCTTACTTGCTTGCCTGGGTAAATAAAGGTTATAGAAATGTAAAAATAAATATTTCTTATATATATTTTTTAAATCGATACCGATATTTTACGATATATTTTTATGCCAATATCGGCCGATAATATCGGACATCCCTAGTAATAATATTTTTTTTTTTGTAAATTACCGACTCTGAGACAAAGGAGCTGATGAAGGTCGTGATGAGCCACACGATCAGGCCGCCGACCATGATGTACTTCCTGTTGTAGCGGTCGCCTAGGTAACCGAAGATGGGAGCCAGGAGCAGGAAACTGCAGATGAAAACTGTAAGTGCATTAAGATGCATTATGAGGAAGCCATCATAAAACCATGAATAAAAAAACAGCCAAATAATACAAATACACGACGACCTTAGCCACGTGGGGCGGCGTGGCTCAGGGGTAGAGCGGGTCGTCCAATGATCGAAGGGTTGGTGGTTCGAATCCCGCTCAAGCCCATGTCCATCCCACTGCCGTTGTGTCCTTGGGCAAGACACTTAACCTACTTGCCTCGTATGAATGTGTATGCATGTGAATGAATGTTGGTGGTGGTCGGAGGGGCCGTAGGCGATGATTATTCGCCACGCTTCCGTGAGTCTGCCTCAGGGCAGCTCTGGCTGCAATTGTAGCTTACCACCACCGGTATGACTGTGTATGAACGAATAATGGACTCTGTAAGCGCTCTGGGGTCTCTGGGGTGTCACGAAGAGCGCTATATAAATCCAATCCATTATTATTATTATTATCGACTTGTAAAATGATCTGCAGTGATCAATCCCTGTTCAACCAAACTGTGATGTTTATGAGCGTGATATGGATGTATAAACGCAGGAATCTGCACAATGTAAAATTTGGCAAAGAATAATGTTGACATTTTTGTTTGTATTAACACATTATTGACATGTTGATGGGGCATTATTGATTGTGTGGATGCATTTAAAAGTAAAACAGCCAATAGCATTGCCGTATTGTGGGGTACATTTGCATATTACATGGTTTATGTCAGCATCACGTGGTCAAATATACATCAGACCTGCAAAGATCTTGTTTTCCCCCCCTGAAATTACTTTATAAGGTGACTACGATCACCTCAAGTCTACCTGAACCGTCCGGAACTACTTCCAAGGCGACCGCCGTCACTTATTGTACGCAGTTCATCACAGCGATGAATCATAACTGACCCAAACAAACGGTGCGACTCTGTGTGACTGACTTGTTTTAATGGTTTTTGGACAACAATGGAGTTCTTTGCCTTCTGGATACGAGCTCTAACCTGGTGCAGACTGGACAGACCAGACCGGTAAGTAGGAGAAATGCATTGTGGGTTTTTGGTCCTTTCGTAGGCCATGTTGAGTCCTATTTCAGGCTCAATGTTCTCTTTAACAGGAACACTCTGCTCAGCCATACTAAGCCGTCTGTGTGAGACCCTTAGGCCCAGATAAACCAGCTAAATGCCGCTTCGCAGTGGAAATTCCTCTCTGTGGGTTCAGTAGAAAGCTATCTGGCTGCACGTTAGCCTAGCTTAGCACAATGAATGGAAGCGGACAGTGCCGGTTAGCCTATAGGCATTGTCCAACTAACACCTCTCCCGAAGGCTAACCGGCACTGTCCGCTTCCATTCATTGTGCTAAGCTAGGCTAATGTGCAGCCAGATGGCTTTCTACTGAACGCACAGAGAGGAAACTGGTATCTATCTTCTTGTTCTAGCCGTTCAGCCATTGTGTAGTGTGATGTGTGCCGGGTGCCAGTGTATGGTAGCCATTAAGCCTGCGTAGCCCAAGGTTGGGTGCTACCAGTGGTGGTGAAGGAGGCAATTTACACCCTACATTGTAAAGCGCTTTGAGTGTCTAGAAAAGCACTATATAAATGCCAGTAAATATTATTATTATTATCATTGTCGCTCTCTGGAGAAGACGATAAGCTAATTTCCCAAAATGTTGGCATGTTCCTTTAATGGTGATATAATGGCACTGACATAACGTGCCATGTAAGGTTGTATCGGTCGTGACATATGAGATGTACAGTAGCTCAGCGTATGGACCTGCAGATAAAGAACGTGTGGACGACATTGCTCTCGGAAGAGTTCGTTTTTTAAGGGGAAATCTAAAGCTCCATCAGGGTTTAAAGCAGGGGTGGGCAACTTTGTATATGGTGAGGGCCACAACATTTCCACAATCAATCTGGGGGGCCGCATTGTTTATCGGCAGTCCCGCCAGTAGTACCCCATCACTCAAATAGCCCATAATAGTCTCAGATGTGATAAATAAGGTATATAAACAATTATAATTTGTTGTAACTTTGTTTTTATTCCATTTCAAATGCATTTCGTAATGCAATTTCAACTTTATGAATTTATAAACAGCTGCATTTAAAAGTATTGCTGTGTAACCCCAAATATATACAAAAATGATCAATTATAATTAAGGCTTCTAATAAAATAAATGTATGAACTTAAAGCCCACTGCTCAACAAACACAAAGCAGCATTCCTGCTGCATTTCACTACAACAGTAAATCAAAAGTGCAATAATAAATGATTTTGTTAAATGTATAAACTTTTATCCTGCTACTAAACAAAACATTATAACACTGAAATGCATGTTATGGATATGAAGCATTCAGGAATGTTTTGTTTAGTAGCAGGATACAAGTTTATACATTTAACAAAATAATTTATTATTGCACTTTTGATTTACTGTTGTAGTGAAATGCAGCAGGAATGCTGCTTTGTGTTTGTGTTATTAGTGTTATCTGAACACTACAAACGTAAACAAGTAAAGTGCAAGTAAAGTAAAGTGCAATACTATATGCCTCCCATTGACCCTTTATCAAACTGGCATGACATTCACCCTCGCCCCACAGTGGGTCAATAATGGTTATAATAATAATAATAATAATAATAATAATAATAATAATAATAATAATAATAATAATAATAATAATAATAATAATAATAATAATAATAATAATAATAATAATAATAATAATAATAATAATAATAATAATAATAATAATAATAATAATAATAATAATAATAATAATAATAATGGTCCCCTCTCTACACCTCTCCATCATCTCCCCCCCTCTCTACACCTCTTCATCATCTCCCCCCCCCTCTCTACACCTCTTCATCATCTCCTTCCCCCCCTCTACACCTCTTCATCACCCCCCCCCCCTGTCTTTAATGAGACACTTGTAGTCTCTCTTGTTGGCGCACAATAGCAGGAATGTCAACTTCAATGTTTGTGCATGCAATCTGCATCAGATGAAATAATGTTTAATCTGACAGCCTGTTTCTCTCCTTTGACTTGATGTGCTTCATGTTTGAGAAATTGCTCTCACATATGTATGTGCTCCCAAACATACTGGCCATAGAGAGGGCAAAGTCCCTGAGGAGTGGGAAGCGGGGCTCAGGTAACAGTTTCCAAAACGAAATTCCCCTCTCATTTCTCTTTGCTTGAAAAAAAGGATCTGACTGTAGCTCGCACAGTTCAAGCTGCAACGGTGGGGGCTGCTCTGACACCGTAGCGGTGAGGGAGCCGGCAAACAGCGCTATCCGTGACTGCATGCCGTTGAAATCTTCAAACCGATCATTGAATTGCATTTGCAGTGTTTCCTGTACTTTCCGAATGTGTCCTTATATTTGGGGTCAGCTGTGCGCATCTCTGTGCGCATTTCTTCACATGCAGAAAAGTGTGTGGACAAGTCCGGGTGGTCAGATAAAAGGCAATGTTTGAAAAGGGCAAGTTTCATCTTAAAGGCGTTCATGTGTGCATAGAGATCCGATACCGTTTCATTTCTTCCCTGCAACTGCAAATTGAGGCGATTAGGGTGCGAAGTGATATCCGTGAGAAAGGCCATGTCACAGAGAAACGCTGTATCTATGAGTTTAGTGCAGTATGCGCTTGTGTCGCTCGTCAGTTGCTCATCCAAGAATGTGGGGATTTCTTTACGCAGCGCAAAAAAACTCTCCAAGCACTTCCCACGGCTCAGCCATCGGATTTCTGTGTGTAGCTGCAAGTCACCATAATCAGTGTCCATCTCTTCCAAAAAGGAGACACACTTTCTATGGTTTAGTGACCTGTTGCCTCCACGAATTAGATTGGTGACCTTGGTAACCAAATCCATAACATGGCTGTAGTTAAGCTTCTTGGCACAGAGAGCCTCCTATATCAGATAAAAAAAAAATAAAAACGATTTAACGACTCTCGCATATAATTTGACTACACTCGACTCGCATTGGTCATTATTAGTGACCCACAATAGATGGAAATTATGTTAGCGAACTTACTTGATGTATATAATGCAGTGCAGCATTCTCGAAGACACTCTGATGTCACGAGACCGCCGCCATCTTGGTATAGGGGGACCATACGGATTTCTACCATCAAATCCATGCATTGAGCTCCGTTTTTATTACATGTTTAATCACATTCTTGTTCATTTCATAACATTTTCATACGATTTGTTTTGAAAATATTGAGGCCAACATGGCATTTCACTATTTCGAAAGCCTTTCTGGTGATTCTAAGGCGAGATATGAGTCAAAGATCTCCCCCTGATTGACTTGACATAATGTCCATACAAAACACAGTCTGCAGACATGGCCATCTCTCGAATACCCAAATTGAAGCTGCTGTGTTACGTTTTGTACTAATAACGAACACAGAAATCCAAATCGCAAGTTTTATATAATACCAGCTGATGCATCACGGAGGAAAAAGTGGCTGGTGGCTAACGTTCGGCTAACTCGCTCTGTGTTGTGGTCGTGGTAGCTACATGCTAAGCTAACGTTAATTACATAATATCGAACCGATAGGAGCTTATCTTATCTAATCTTACGTGGTGGTACCACGTGTGCCACTACCCGATCAAACATCCACGTAAGATTAGATAAGATAAGCTCCTATCGGTTCGATATTATGTAATTAACGTTAGCTTAGCATGTAGCTACCACGACCACAACACAGAGCGAGTTAGCCGAACGTTAGCCACCAGCCACCTTTTCCTCCGTAATGGTATAAAACTTGCGATTTGGATTTCTGTTTTTGTCATTAGTACAACGCGTAACACAGCAGCTCTTTGGCATTGTGAAGGACTGAAGAAAATTCCGCTTGATAGTCTTTAATTTGACGCTTTAACGATCCGTTTCTGCACTAAATGAACCGTACACAATGTACGAGGCGGGGCAGTTACCCCCCACGCTGCAGTTGCCTAGCAACAACAGGCAGGAAGTTGACTTCGAGAATTGGACACTCAACGCCACTCTGCCTTAGAAGCCTGGCGAATCCTGTGCGTTTTCCTTTCATTGCCGGTGCTCCATCGGTAACAACAGCGGACAGTTTATCAAAACCCCCATATTGCTGCACGGCACTTTCAACAGCGTTGAATATGTCCACACTAGGGCTGACCCCTACTAGTCAAATAGTCGACTAATCGATCGAAAGGAGCCATAGTCAACTGCCAACTCTTTTTTTTTTATTTTTTTTTATAAATATTGGCCTGGGGGCTGGGGCCGCATAGTTGCCCCTCCCTGGTTTAAAGGGTAAATGGCTGCTTTTTTATATAGCGCTTTTATCCAAAGCGCTTTACAATTTGTTAGTCACATTTTACCCATTCACTCACACATTCACACATTCACACATACATTCACACACCGACGGCGGAGGCAACCATGCAAGGTGCCAACCTGCTCATCAGGAGCATATAGGGGTTAAGTGTCTTGCTCAAGGACACATCGACACGCTGCCCAGGAGGAGTGGGAATCAAACCGGGAACCTCCGGATTGCCAGACGACTGCTCTACCTCCTGAGCCACCTTCGCCCCAGTAATCCTCTGTGTAATCCTTCATTCACTTTCATTTTGCAGTTGTTTCTGCATGTTATTAGATTAGATTAGATTCAAATGTATTGTCATCATACAGCACAAGTACAGTACAACGGAAAGACGTTTGGCATCCAACCAGAGTGCAAATGTAACAGTAAAGTGCAATAGTAATATACAATGTACACGTGATTAAACTGGGTATAAAATATATAAATTACTACTACTGAGTAATGGTGCTAATCAGATTTGTAGTATTAATATGTACAGTGATACAGGTATAAAGACACACATCTGATTTTAGCATTTTCTTAGGGACATTGATTTATTTTGCACATAATCTCACACATATCCCAAGGCTCAGTCTAAACTGTTTTGCACACATCCATTACTTTCATTTGAACTATCATTAATTCATCTATTTTTCTTTGTTTTCCCTGTAATTAACACAACACAAGGATTCAGAATCCCGAGATATTCAAACGTATAATAACTCTGAATTTGAGATTATGTGCAAAATATATCAATGTTGTATTTCGTGCCCCTTTATTATTATTATTATTTAAGTTGTCTCGGTTATCAAATATGTGAAATTAATGTTGCGTAGTGAGGATTAGCTGTTTCTCAGCTGAAGGGACTCTTTAAGGACGGGACGCGTCAGCCTACCTGTCTGCAGGAGTCCTGCTGTGCCGTCATTTATTTGGAAATAAGTCTGGATGTTGAGGAGGACACCTGTCAGTATGGAAGAGAGGATCTGGTATGAAAAGTATGTCCTGTCCATTGATACATTTGCAGTTAGTAGCAGTAGTAGCAGTAGATGTAGTAATAGTAGTAGTATTAGTAGTAATAGTAGTAATAGTAGTAATATGAATGGCTGCTTTTTTTTTTTTTTTTTTTTTTTTTTTATATATATAGCGCTTTTATCCAAAGCGCTTTACAATTTGTTACTCACATTTTACCCATTCACTCACACATTCACTCACACATTCACACACCGATGGCGGAGGCAACCATGCAAGGTGCCAACCTGCTCATCGGGAGCAAGTAGGGGTTAAGTGTCTTGCTCAAAGACACATCGACACGCTGCCCGGGAGGAGCGAGAATCGAACCGGGAACCTCCGGATTGCCAGACGATTGCTCTACCTCCCACTGTCGCCTCTACCTATTAGTAGTAATAGTAGTAATAGTAGTAATAAATGGTAAATGGCTGCTTTTTTATATAGCGCTTTTATCCAAAGCGCTTTACAATTTATTACTCACATTTTACCCATTCACTCACACATTCACTCACACATTCACACACCGATGGCGGAGGCAACCATGCAAGGTGCCAACCTGCTCATCGGGAGCAATTAGGGGTTAAGTGTCTTGCTCAAGGACACATCGACACGCTGCCTGGGAGGAGCGGGAATCGAACCGGGAACCCTGTCGCCCCTGTAATAGTATTAGTAGTATTATTAGTAGT